>NC_082716.1:19083421-19383421 GCF_030144855.1 Hypanus sabinus | reverse complement strand
TTACCTTAATTAGTTTGGAACAACATCATGAGCCAAAGGGCCTATTCCTGAGCAAAGAGATGTGTGAGTACCTGCACAAACCTTTTGCTACTAGCGCACAAAAGGAATTTAAACTGTGCACAAAAGGTTGCTACCCTTTACCTCCTTGGTATGGTAAGTATGTTTCACGATTGTACACAATTACATTTCCTTTTCCAGTTTCTGACATGGACAGTGTTGACAATGTGGAGTTTGCAATGATTCATCTGCAGATTTTAGAACTGGCTTATTTATACTGTTTTTATTGAGCTGGGAGGAATAGGTGGAAAAGATAAAGGGCTGAAGAAGAAGGAATCTGATTGGAGAGGAGAGTAGACCATGGGAGATAGAGAAGGTGAAGTACTAGGGGGAGGTGATAGGTAGGTGAAGAGAAAAGAAGAGGTAAGAGGGGAGCCAGAATAGGAAATGGAAGTAGGGAGGGGAAGGGGAAGGGGAAGAGGGATAATGACCATAAATTAGAGAAACTGATGTTCATGTCATCAAGTTGGAAGTTACTCATATGGAATATAAGGTGTTGCTCCTCCAAGCTGAGAGTGATCCTATTGTGGCAGTCGAGGGGACCTTGGACTAACATGTTGGAATGGGAATGGGAATTGGAATTAAAATTGTTGGCCACTGGGAAATGCTCCTGTTGTGGATGGAGTGAAAGTGCCCAACTAACCGGTCCCACAATCTATGTCAGGTCTCATCAATGCAGAGGAAGCCACACCGGGAGCACTGGATACTGTAAATGACCCCAACAGATTTGCAGATGAAGTTTTCGCTCAGCTAGAATGACCGTTTAGGGCCCTGAATAGAGGTGAGGGAGGAGGTGAATGGGCAAGTTTAGCAGTTCTTCTATTTGCAGGGATAATTGCCAGGAGTGAGATTAATGGGGATGGATGAATGGACAAGGAAATCATGAAGAGACTACTGCCTGTGGAAAGCAGAAAAGTGGGACGGGGTGGAAGGAGGTAAAGATGTATTTGGTGATAGGATCCTATTGAAGATGGTGGAGGTTGTGGAGCATGAGGCTCATAGGTTGGTATGCAAGGACAAGAGGAAATCTATCCCTGTTAAGGCAAAGGGAAGATGGGGAGAGAGCAGATGACTGGGAAATGAAGGAGAGGAATCTGGTAAAATACTGATTAGGCAGCTCCAATGGTGGAAAAAGGAAAACCCCATTCTTTGACTGATGTTACAATGTTTTCTTAGAACATCATCAACATCTTTACAACTACCAGTTAAATAAGTCCTATTTCCTCAAATCTTCTACCCTGTCCTTACATTAAAGCTACCTATGATGCTGCCAATTTAATAAAGTTCCATCTCAGTTAATATTTCTACATTTTGATATTTGATTCAACTTTAAGTAGTTTACATGCAACAGTGCCACTTTAATGAATAGTCTTGACCAGCAGCCAATCCAGACGTCGGAGGTTTGGAGAGGAGGAACTTCAAACAGGTCCACTGCACGAGGATAAAAGGCAAGAGTGATTCATAATAGTGTAATAGGGTTTTGACCAGTGGCCAATCAGTATTTGGGATTGATTAATAAGAGCAAATTAAAGGAAGGTAAGGGCAAGCGCAGCGGCCATGTTCTGAGTTGACATAGTCAGAGTGGTTATCTTAAGGCTTTAGCTCTTTGAGGCTTCACTTAGAGAAAGCAAAGGAAAGAAACCCTCAGTTTTTCCTTCTCTTCTTTATATCTGCTAAGCTAAGACAGTAGAGATGTCAAGCACCTCTTACAGTAAGCAGGCAGGCAGGGAAACAACCAGTATCCCTGACCACTACAACTGATGCAGCTTTTAAGAAACCGCATTAAGGAGTTGGAGCTGGAACTGGATGAACTCCAGATCATTCGGGAGGCTGAAGGGGTAAAAGACAAGATATATAGGCAGCAAGTTACAACCAAGGTGTAGGACACAGTAAATTGGGTGACAGTCAGGAAGGGGAAAGTGTAGAATAGTGCAGAGTACCCCTGCAGCCAACCCCTCAACAACAGGTTTATCGCTTTGGATGCTGATGGAGGTGGGGGAGGGGAGGTTGATCTAACGGAGGAAAGTAACAGTGACTGGGTCTCTGGCACTGAGTCTACCTCTATGACTCAGAAGGGAAGGTGGAAGAAGAGGCACACTGTGATGATAGGGGATTCATTAGTTAGGGGAATTGGCAGGAGGTTCTGTGGATGAGAATGAGATTCCCAATGGTACGTTGCCACCTGGGTGCCAGGGTCTGGGATATCTCAGATCAAGTCTTCCGTATTCTTAAGTGGGAGGGTGAGCAGCCCGAAGTCTTGGCCCATGAAGATACCAGTGATGTGGGTAGGATGAATGATGAGGTTCTGCATAGGGAGTTCAGGGAGTTAAATACTAAATTAAAGGGCAGGGCCTCCAGGGTTGTGATCTCAGGATCATGTCATGTGCTAGTGAAGCCAGAACTAGAAAGATCATACAGTTTAAAACATGGCTAAGGAGCTGGTGTTGGAGGGAGGGCATAAAATTTTTGGATCATTGGTCTCTTTTCCAGGAAAGGTAGGACCTGAACAGAATGGATGGCTTGCACCTTAACTGGAGGGGTCTAATATTTTAGCAAGAAGGTTTGTTGATGCTGCACTGTGGAGTTTAATTTAGAGTTGTAGGGGGGTGGGAACCAAAGTGCCTGAACATTTGGTGAAGAGATTGTGGAGACAGATGTTGGTAAGACCGCAGACAAAGTTAGGAATCGAAAGGTTGAGCATGGTGCGACAAAATCGAAAGAGGTGAATATAGAACTGAAGGTATTGTATCTAAAAGCTCACAGTAGATGGAATAAGGTAGATGAACTTGCAGAACAGTTGCAGATTGGCAGGTATGATTTTGAAAGCATCATTGAATCATGGCTGAAAGATTATACCTGGGAGCTTAATGTCCAAGGATACCCATTGTATCAGAAGGAAAGGCAGGAAGGCAGAGGAGGCGGTGTTGCTTTGTTGGTAAAAAAATGAAATCAAATCACTAGAAGAAGGTGACATAGGACCAGAAGATGTTGAATCATTGATTCCAGGATTGAATGGCTTCATATGAAGAACATTTGATGGCTCTGGGCCTGTATTCATTAGAATTCAGAAGAAAGAGGAGTAGCCTTGTCTTATGGTGAAAAGCCTTGATAGAGTGGATGTGGAGAGGTTAGTTCCTATGGTAGCAGAGTCTAAGACCAGGGGATACAGCCTCAGAATGGATGGTTGTCCTTTTAGAACAGAAATAGGGAGGAAATTCTTTAGCCAAAGAGTGGTGAATCTGTGGAATTCTTTGCCACAGGCGGCTGTGGAGGCCAAGCCTGCATGTATACTTAAGGCAGAGTTTGATAAATTCTAGATTGATCAATGTATGAAAGGATACGGGGATAAGTCAGGAGATTGAGGTTGAGAGGAAAATTAGATCAGCCACGATGAAATAGCAGAGCAGACGTGATGGGCTAAGTGACCTAATTCTGCTCCTATATCTAATGGTGTTATGGTCTTTAATTTCTGTCATTTCTGTCATGAATATGATGAGGTAAAACAAGAAAGCAGCAGAAAAGTCCTGATCATACAATATTATCATTTGCATAACATCAAATGTTGTACATATGACATATGCCTTTTAAACATCATACTTTAGATCAAGCAGATTGACATTTATTTTTATTTAAGCAATCTCCTACAGGAGTGCAAACACCAAATTTCTCTACAGCCTTCCACTTTTGGCCACTAGAGTATTTAAATTTTAATGTAGCATTTTTGCTGGCAATGCTTGCAACTGCTGGGGTTCCAAGTTCTGAAATATCTACCCCTAAGCTTCTACATATGTCTTCCCACCTTCTTAGACATCTTACCTCATTCAAATTTTGTTCGATCATCTGCCGGAAGGATCATATTACAATGTCAAATGTGCTATCTAAAATAAGCTGTTGTCAAATGCTTCTCGTCGTCTAATTTAGCTTTGAATTAATGATAAAGAACTTATAATCCTCTTTCTATTAACTATGATCCTGCCAATCAATTCATGTGTGCAGAGAGGTTGATTTGAAAAATAAAAGGAAGAGGCTTACAAGTTGTTCAAAGACTTGCATTTAAATTGGGCTTAATTTCATAGAAATATCCTAGAGCTTCATGTAACATGAATTATTGAGAAGCAGCATTAATTTGGTAATGTAGAAAAATATGACAAAAGAATTTTAGATTGTCTGATAATAAGATTGTTGCAATAAAGAAGCAGAAATGTTAATATTAAGTGGAATACATGCCAATGAAAGTGCACAGAAACCAACACTATTGATATGGAGCCGTCCTTTAAGTAACTGAAACTATATTAACTTATAAAAATGGACCTTAATGTGTGTCAGTTGAAAAAACTGGTAAACACTGTTTTCGTCAGACGGGAAGGGGCAGGATCAATGTTGATTTTTCACATTGCTAACTTGACTGGCTTTGGTGAGATCTCAGGTCAATGGTACTTTTGGGATTATTGACCACGTCTCAATGCAAGCAAGAGTATATTCTATGGTTCAGCAGGAACTTAATTCAACATTTCATAACAGCTGTAGCATTACAAGCTCAAAATTATTTGGTCTTTGGCATGTTTGATCTGTAGACATTAAGTGCCAAAATAAAGATTTTTTTATGAGGTAATGCATAAAGTACGTACTTGTTTCCTTCAGGTTTTTCAAAAAACAAAGATTCCAAGGGGAGCAAACAATCTTCTTCAAATTCAAGCATCTTGTCTGTGAAATCACTTTCTCTTAATGGGTTAAATAAAAGCAAAGTTCATCATTACTTATTACTAAAGAAAATCAAACAGTATTTAAAAATTGTAGCTACAATCACTTGAAAGATGTTACAGGCTAATATTTTAGACCATAAATCTGTACCTTAATATCCACGTCTGCTTTATCCCTGCTAAAGGGACTGCATTTATTTTTAGGTGTAATTTTCCTAGCAAATGAATAATGTGGCATTTGCTATTATGAACATAAGGTAAGGGTGGTGAAGCCAAATCATGCATTAATTCTTTTTGACTAGATTCATAACACATTTGTAGAATAGCATAATGTTATGGCACCAATCAGAAATCCTGAGGACATGAATACAAATCCCATTAAACTGTTTAACAGAATACTGTAAAGTGATTTGGGCATAGAATGTCCTAAAACTGGCAAGAAAGAATACTGCTGCTTCCTTTTGATCTGGATAGATAGACCAGAAGGCACACAGGTAACTTTCAAGAGCAGGGAAAACAGTAAACATTAATATTTTCAGTACTGTAATTCTATTAAACATCACTAGAATTATGGTACTGAATGTAAGCCTTGGTTCCCATATTACAAGAATAATGATAGTGCCAGAAAGGACACAGACAAGATTTAAAAGGCTTCTACCACATAGAAATTAGTTTGGTTTCTTTGAAGAAGCAAAAGAGAGATTTTATTGAAGTGTATAAATTTAGGAGGCTTAGAAAAGGTGAATCGGTAGGATGAAGCGGAAAGATTAGAAACTAATGAGTGTAGCTGTAAACTAAATGCCCAAAAAATTTTAGGTTTACTCAGAATGGGACTTAGTAGCTGAAAGATAATAGAAGCAGAAACTTTTGACATACTTGAAACTTTATATAAAGCACTGGTGAAGCCTCACTTGGAGTATTGTGAACAGTTTTGGGCCCCTCATATTAGAAAGGATGTGTTAATACTGGAAAGGGTTCAAAGGAGGTTCATGAAAATGATTCCAGGATTGAACGATTGTATTATGAAGAGTGATGGCTCTGGGCCTGTATTCACTGGAATTCAGGAGAATGAGGGGTGACCTCATTGAAACCTTTCGAATGGTGAAAGCCTTGACAGAGTGGGTGTGGAAGGATGTTTCCTATAGTGGAAGAGTCTAAGACTAAAGGTCACAGCCTCGAATAGAGGGGTGTCCTTTTAGAATGGAGATGAGGAAGAATTTATTTAGCCAGAGAGTAGTGAATCTGTGGAATTCATTGCCACAGGCAGCTGTGGAGGCCTAGTCTTTATATATATTTAAGACAGAGGTTGATAGATTCTTCACTGGCATGAAGGGATAGCTGAGATGAAAAATGGATGGAACGGCGGAGCAGACCTGAAGAGCAAATGGCCTAATTCTGCTCCTATATCTTATAGTCTAAAAAGGACCTAGCATATCATTGCCTACAGGGGTTTTGACCAAGAGCTGGGAAATTAGGTGGCGGCTCTTTTCAAAAAGCATAGGCCAAATGGGAGGCATTATAGCACTTTTATTTTTTTCCCTTTAGTTGTCAGGCATTATAAGACCCAAGGAACCTAGCCAACTGTGTAGTTAAGCACAGAAAGGGAGAGAAAATTCAAAAGTCTGAGGTGCAAAACAGACAGACAGACATACTTTATTGATCCCAAGGGAAATTGGGTTTCATTACAGTCGAACCAACCAAGAATAGTGTAGAAATATAGCAATATAAAACCATAAATTATTAAATAATAATAAGTAAATTATTCCGAGTGTAAATAAGTCCAGGACCAGCCTATTGGCTCAGGGTGTCTGACACTCCGAGGGAGAAGTTGTAAAGTTTGATGGCCACAGGCAGGAATGACTTCCTATGACGCTCAGTGTTGCATCTTGGTGGAATGAGTCTCTGGCTGAATGTACTCCTGTGCCTAACCAGTACATTATGGCATGGATGGGAGACATTGTCCAAGATGGCATGCAACTTGGACAGCATCCTTGGACCAAAAGGGATTTGGGAATCCTTGTGCAGGATTTCCTAAAGATTAACTTGCAGGTTGAGTTGTGGTGAAGAAAGCAAATGTGATATTGGCATTCATTTCAAAAAGACTAGAATATAAAAGCAAGGATGTAATGCTGAGGCTTTATAAGACACTGATGGGGCTTCACTTGGAGTAGTGTGAGCAGTTTTAGACCCTTATCTAATATTAGAGAGGGTTCAAAGGAGGTTCACAAAAATGATTCCAGGTTTGAAAGGCTCATCATATGAGCAGCGTTTGATGGCTCTGAGCCTCTACCCACTGGAATTCAGAAGAAAGAGAGGTGACCTCATTGAAACCAATTGAATGTTGAAAGGCCTCAACAGAGTGGATGTGGAGAGGATATTTCCTATGGTGGGGCAGTCTAAAACCAGAGGACCCAGTCTCAGAACAGAGCGATGTCCATTTAGAGTGGAGATGAGGAGGAATTTCTTTAGCCAGAGTGGTGAATCTGTGGAATTCATTACCATAGGCAGCTGTGGAGGCCAAGTCATTACAAATATTTAAGGCAGAGGTTGGTAGATTCTTGATTATTCAGGGCAAGGGATACAGGGAGAAGGCAGGAGATGAGGACTGAGAGGGAAAATGGATCAACCATGATGAAATGACGGAGCAGACTCGATGGGCCAAATGGCCTCTGAATTTCTCTTCCATTCAGAATAAGGATACACGTTTCCTAGCTGTGGGTACTCTGGTCTGTTTTCAAAATGTAATTCTATCAGAGGCAGAGGACATTACTGTACCATAAAATGCATTTGCTCTACCAATCAGCAAAATAAGAGCTACAGCCTCGTTATTATACTTAATTACAACCACGTTTAAAATTAAAATGGACTATTAGGGCTAATTGAGTTCCAACTTGAGTTATATATTTTGGAGGTTAAATTATCGTCTTCTCATTGCCTTTATATTACAGCTAAAAACTGAAAATAGCTTAAATGAACAGAGAAAAGGTTTGTTTTAATGTTCAATAAATTTTCTTCAGTATTAACCATTTAATGCATGCTTAGCAGGTAATCAAAGATTCCCCATTTCAAAATTTCTGGAACTTGGAGAATAGCGGGGACACAAATGACTGTAAATGCTGAGATCTGGAGCTAAAAGTAGACCGCTGGAGAAGGCCAGCGAGTCGGACAGTGTCCGTGGAGGTGGAGAGAGGGTTGTGGTCGATACTGGCTCAGGGGCAAATTGGAATCTGGAAATGGCGTCCCCGCCGCACCACTACAACGGGGGCAAGGCCCCGGAAAACAGCGGGGCCTGAACCGCGCACTGGGATCTGCGGTCGTCAGATGCTTGCCGCTCCTCAGCTTCCCCGCCCACGGCGCCACAATCGCCGCTCACTGCCGCCACCTGGTTTTCTCGCTGATAATCCGCGGCACGTCCCGCAGGGTTAGCCCGCTCTAACCAGAGGTCGAATCGGGTTTCTGCCCCTGCGCTCGCCGGTCTCCTCCAGTCGTAGCGGCGCGCGAATGTCCGCGGCCTTCCCCCGCGTGTGGACCGCCGCCGCGACATCACGAGACCGAAGCCCCTCGCCCCAAAGCAGCGTTGGATCTGTGGAACACTCATCCGAACAGATACTATTATAACCTCTCATGATCTGTGGTGCCCGATTCTTTAATCAACCCGTTTCAGAAGAGTTGAATTCAACTCCTGTGGAATTGAATGATGCGTTGTACCTGAAAATTTCCCATTGCACTTGTGCATACATGTGCTTGTGTATATTACAATAAACTTGACCTTAACTTTGATTTAAATAATTTATTTTTTAAAATCAAAGTTGTAGAAATCAGAAATGGGAAAATGCTCGAAAACTTTGCATCATCTGTGGAAAAAGAAGCAACGTGCTCTTGCACTTTTATTGGAGACTGTTTCCCCCATTTGAGTCCCACACACAAATCTTTAAAAAGAGTGAATGATGAAAATAATCTGTAGAGTTTAAAGTTTTGTGCTTCATAGATACTGTCAGATCTGCTTAGTATTTCAAGCATTTTCTGCTTTTACATATGACAGCAGTCTGACACAGAATGGATTGTTCTTGAAGCAAAATCAGATAATGCCAATGAGAATCATCTGATAAACAATGTTACGTTTAATAACAAACGAGAAAATGTGTGGATTTCTAACATCTGCAGATTTTCTCTTGTTTGTGGCTAAAAAATCAGATTTATCACTAGCATGTGTTGTGAAATATGTAGACTTGTGGCAGTAGTACAGTGCAATACATAAAAAATACTATAAATCATAATAGTAAATATATACAAAATTACATAAGTAGTGTAAAAAGAGAACAAAAATAATTGTGATGTAGTGTTTTTGGTTCGTTGCCCTTTCAGAAATCTGATGGAGAAGAGGAAGATGTTCCTAATGGATTAAGAGTCTTCAGGCTCTTGTACCTCCTTTCTGATAGTAGTAATGAGAAGAGTGCATGTCCTGAGTGGTGGGAGTCTTTAATGACAGTGATCGTCTTTTGAAGATGTCCTTGATGTCCTCTGTGAGGATCCTGCCTTTTAAAGATTTCTCAATGGTGAGAAGGCTAGTGCTCATGATGGAGCTGGCTGATTTTTCCAGTTCTGACATTCTTCCGATCCTGAGAGAAAATAAAGTAAATGTTGGAGCTGCTTACAGAACATAATAGTTATTAGAAAATTTAAGCAGCAGAGAGTTATGGAAATATCCAGTAGGTGACCAAATGTGGCATCAAGGCACCATGATAAAGCTGGTCATTGGGCATCAAAGTTTCAGGGCCAGTATGTTTTCAATCACAAATGGGCGATAAATACTGTCCTTGCCAGAAACCCCCAGAATTTGAAAATTAATGAGGAGAAATAGCCAGAAAATCTGGCAGCATCTACAGAGAGGGTAAAACTGAATTTATGTTGTAGGTGGATGACATTCCATCAGAGATGGCCAACCTTAACAACAAACAGTCCACACTGTTTGTCTGAAATTGCTGAAGTCAATGTATATCCCAATATGTTCAGAAATAACATGTTTCTCAAGCTTGGGCATTGAAGGAACAGTGTAGGAGGCTAAAGGCAGAGAAAGTAAAAGTTAGAGTGGAAATGGGATGGACAACCTAAGTGACCTGCTGAGTTCTTATAACAATAGACTGTAAGTTTTAATGATACTCTGTCCAGGCAAAGTTTAGAACTAGCATGAATTTTAAACCTTCATTCCAGGCCAACTCTATTTAAAGATTGAAATTAATCTTTATTTCTCACAAGTATATTGAAACATGCAGTGAAATACATCATTTGTGCCAAATCAAATCATCGAGATTGTGCTGGGGCAGCCCTCGAGTGTTACCACACTTCTGGTGTCAATATAGCATGCTCACAACTTATTAACCCAGACTCTAGGTCTTTGAAATGTGAGACTCCTTACAGGCAGCAGCAGGAATTGAACCCCGATCAGTAATAGTATATGGTAACTGCTACACTACCATGCCACACTAAGTTGGCATCCTCAGAATTGATCGCAGAACAGCTGGTCTCAAACTCCAGACATGCCGATGAAGGGACCCTGAACACGAGGCCTCTCATTGATTCACAAACCCAGGAGACTACTGTATCTCACTTCACCTGCCTGTGTGGAACTCTGACCCCAAAACCCACTAACAACTTGCTGGACCTGGTGGAGCCATCAGTTTTCATCCACATTAGTCTATTGGCTGGACATCTTAGCCCAGTCCATAAATGTCCCACGTCCACGTCATTGACCTTCGAAGCTATAGTGGAGACTCGCAGCTTAAGACTCCAGCCTATCTAATTCCTGTAATTTACCGACATCCTTGTCCCTAAAACCCTATCCAGACCCCCATCTCTCTTCCCTGTCCCCACAAACACAAAAAAGACTCACTAAAAAATAACAAAACTCACTAACAAATAACAAAAACCTCAGTGGAGGTCGCGGCTCAGTGCCATTTTAAAAATCTTTTTAAGTTTATTTTTCAATTCAGCATTTTAAAATATTTTTTTCTCTCTTCAGGGCACTTAAAGGGGGTGAACTTCTGCAGATGTTCACCTGCTTATCTGACTCAAGTGTGACGATGGAGCTGTGAACAAAGAGACAAGTGATATTTTCTTTCACAAAGTTTTATGAACCTAGAATGAACAAGAGCTGCAATGAAGTTAGCATCTGGAAAAGATTGAGTTGAGTGTCATGAGTTATACAGAAGGAGCATGTCGATGCCATTTGCAAACAGTAGAAGGTATGCAGCCAGTGGCCCTTTGAGGATGAGGTGTTTGGAACTTTTGGTGATTCTGTAGTTCTGGGTTTTTGTGAGGTGGGGTTGCTATTCCCATGCCCAACCCTCCTCCTTTTGCAGACTGACTTGGAACTGTCCATGGAGAACTAACTTTGCATAAATTCATCTCCATAGTTTATCACAAATGTCAATGCACCAATACATTTCTTAGGTTCCCACTGTAACACACTTTATTGAACTCAGCCTATGCAGGATTGATCTGCTCTTTCAAAACCAGATCTAGTTAACATTGTTAATGCTATGTCTGGAAGAAAGTAATTGTCAATGATTCCCATTGAAATCCTAAATCAGAACTGGCAAGTTAATACCATCCCTCACCTGATGACATTCAGCTGAAAATACCTTGCCCCCAATAGTATCTCACATCTTTATTTCCTGATATCCAATGTGTCCAACTCATGATTTTCAATTGCACAAATGTATAATCAAAACAAAATCAGACAAATCAATTATTTAATATTTTAAAAAGATCCAACTTGTATTCATAGCCTGATGATTCTGGTTTGTTATATGTGTACCATGTTATTTTCAAAAATATTTTTCTTTAGGATCTGCGATTGTATGCTTGCAAGAAAACATGTCTGCACTGGTCTTTTGCTGATATTTAGGTATTGGTTTCGATTGCTATATCACATCATTCATCATATCCAGTAGCAGCATTTTTGAATCCTGGCAGATCTCCACAACTGTCAGAGTTGTAGATGAAGTTAGCTTTCGTTATCACTTAATCTAGTCAGACATTCATATGTTTATTAGGTATTGTGTAATTGTGTCTTTCCCAAAGGTCAGCTGAAAAACATTATTTTTTATTTTTAAGATATAGTGCAACAACAGGCCCTTCCAGCCCAATAAGCCTGCACTGCCCAATTACATCCAATTGACCAATTGACATACTAACCTATCTTCTCTGGGGTTTGTCACATTGTTGTGGTGGAGAGGCTTGTGAGTTCTTGAGAGCAATGCGCCTGGGGCGAGAGTTGCCCATGATATTAAGGTCAAGAAGGAGGTTCCAGACAAAGAGCAGTCCAACTAAGACCTCAGCAGTGGAGTTGGCAGATGATGATGATGACACATCATAATAGCAATGAAGTCTGAGGAAGGTTGCAGCAATGAAAGGTCCCCAGTGGTCCTGCACTCCATCCCACTGGACCATGACCCCAATCTGTCAAGGACAGTAATCCATTCTAACATCTCAGTTATGTGGATCCTGGATCAGCCACTAAACCACCCGAGGACCCATAAAAAGGCAACCTCTTTGGAGAACATTGACTCAAGGGATTGCAATACTACTATTAATCGTATGTCTTTGGAGTGTAGAAGAAACCGGAGCACTCAGAGGAAACCCTTGCAGTCGTGCAGTGATAGAATTGAACCTGCTGGAATAGCGGTACACTAACCGCTACACTACCGTGCCATACATATTTGTGTGTGTATGTATATATACACACAGGTATATACGTACTTGTGCTTGTATAAAAGTACTTCATCAGGCGTTGAATTGTTAACATTATTTGCAAATGACATGGTTGTATTCTATACCATATCCAGATTACTGACAACATGAAACCTATTTTAACCTCGTGACTGGATTAAATTGTAATTTTTCTTAATTTATGAAATAATTTAGTGACCTTCTCCATTGCTTAGCTGGTGCTTGTTTCTGATATTATTCATCAGATTGTTATTGGAAAATAACAATTCCTCCTTCCACCAGGTTAATTGTGGAGCTACTTATGAATCAAGTTTTGGTCACTATCTGTGTCCCTATATTTGGTACCAAAACTTGAAGACATCAAGATATATATTTACTCTGATGTCACTTTACTTTTTCTCTCAAACACCACTTCAGATTTCTAATGAGAATCTGATATCCAATATTGAATGAGAGGAATTGTTGTCATCCAGTCCCTGGTTATGTTTGTAGTTGTACAATGCTTTTCTGAATGTCCTTCAACTTCCATCCAGCATTGAACTGTATATATCTGCTGATAGTTTCTTAACTCATCCACCCATTAGTTTCATCCACCCATTATAACTGTCTTTGTCTTTGCCAACCTGCAGATTTCTTAAGGTCATCACAGCCAACGGCAACGGAGGTGGGTAGTGGGGATAAGTTCGCACTACCTATTAAGTGCTCCCAATGGTGTGTGTCTCAAAAAGCCTCTGACAATCAAGTCCAGCTCTTGGACTTCATGTGTGGCTCCTGGCCTTAGCTACTAAGCCAAGCGGAACTGTTCCTACTGACAAGAGAAGAAGTAAAGGCAGGTTACTGATGCCTTAAAACCAGTCACTTCAGGCAGATGGAGCTTATCAGCCATGGCTAGCAGCACATCTAGGAGAAGGAAAACTCTGAACTCAAGCCTCTACCACCTTGTATCTATACCCACTCATGGGGGAATGCTTCAGGAGCAAACCCCAAGGAAAAATACAGAGCTGGAGTCCCTAAGACAGCCCTATGTTGAGTTCAATGCTGACTGGCAACTCTTGCAATGCCGCTGGTGAGAAGCTGTATCGGTCTTTGCCCTTCCTTTGGATTTATCAGCTGCATGGAAAGGGGGCTGTGCTTGAGTGGGCAACAGCTTGCTCTCTGTATTATACTTACTGGCTTGCTAGCTTGCAGTGATGTCCAGATCAATCATGCCTCAATTTTAAAAACTCATCCTTGCCTCACTGTGTCATTGAAATTAAGCAGTTTCTGCCATCTAGTTTTTGTTTAGAACACAGAATGTTACACCACAGTGCTGATCCTTCAGCTGACCAGAAGATCAATCTAATCTTTCCCACGTACAGAGCCCTCTGTTTTTCTATCATCATGTGCCTATCAAAGTGTCTTTTAAATGCCCCTAATCTATCTGCCCCTACTACCACCCCTGGCAGAGCGTTACAGGCACACTCTACTCTCTATGTTTAAAAAAAATTACATCTGACTCCCCCCCCCCAATATTTTTCTCCAATCAGTTTAAAATTATGCCCCCTTGTATTAGCCATCTCCACCCTGGGAGAAAAAGACTCGCTGTACACTCGATCTATGCCTCTTATCATCTTATACACCTCTATCAAGTGACCTCTCATCCTCCTTAACTCCAGAGAGAAAATCCTAGCTTCCTTGACCTTTCTTCATAAGACATGCTCTCTAATCCAGGCAGCATCCGGGTAGATCTCCTCTGCACCCCTTCTAAAGCTTTCAAACCCTTTCTGTAAATGAGTCAACTGGAACTGAAGACAATATTCCAAGTGTGATCTAACCAAGGTTTTAGAGAGCTGCAACATTATCTCACAGCTCTTGAACTCATTTGCCTGAGTAATGAAGCTCAACTTACGCCTTATAACCACCTTATCAACCTGCACACAATGTTAGATGTCTCTTCCCTTTGCTGTACTGAATTATTGGATTTGAAACAAGAAGATGGAAGAGAAAATAATCAGACACTCACAGCTACCTAGACTATTCCTCCTCCCACCCTGTCTCCTGCAAAAATGCTATCCCTTTCTCTCAATTCCTCCACCTCCACCGCATCTGCTCTCAGGATGAGGCCTTTCATTCTAGGACAAAGGAGATGTCTTCCTTTTTTAAAGAAAGGGGCTTCCCTTCGTCCACTATCAACTCTGCCCTCCATCGCGTCTCCCATATTTCACGCACCTCTGCCCTCACGCCAGCCCACCAGGGATAGAGCCCCCTGGTTCTCTCCTATCACCCTACCAGCCTACAGATCCAACGTATAATCGTCCGTAACTTCCGCCACCTCCTATGGGATCCCACCACCAGCCACATCTTCCCCTCCCCCCCCACTCTCGGCTTTCCGCAGGGATCGCTCCCTACGCGGCTCCCTTGTCCATTCATCCCCCCCGTCCCTCCCCACTGACCTCCCTCTAGGCACTTATCCCTGCAAACGGAAGAAGTGCTACACCTGCCCCCACATTTCTTCCCTCACCACCATCCTAGGCCCCAGACAGTCCTTTCAGGTGAGGCACCAGTTCACCTGTGAGTCATCTGTGGTGATATACTGTATCTGGGGTGCTCCCAATGTGGCCATTTGTACATTGGGGAGACCCGCCACAGACTGGGAGACCATTTCGCCGAACACCGGCGCTCAGTCCTCCAGTGGTGGTGGGATCTCCCTGTGGCCACACACTTTAATTCCATAGACCACTCCTGCTCCGATATGTCTGTCCATGGTCTCCTCTACCGTCAAGATGAGGCCACACACAGGTTGATGGAGCAACATCTTATGTCCTGCCTAGGTAGCCTCCTACCTGCCGGCATGAACATCCAACTCACAGACCTCCGTTGATACCCCTGCCCTCCCCTTACCCCATCCCTATCTATAATTTTAGTCTGGTTCTCTTTCTCTTTTTTCCCCCTCACTATAATCTCCCCCCAGCCCTACCTTTCTTTCTCTTTTATTTCCCATAATTCCTCACCTTCCCCCTAGCCCATTTCCCTTCAGCCTATCACTTCCCAGCTCTCTACTTCATCCCTCCCCCCACTTCTTATCCCACCTCCCCCCCCCCCCCCCCCGGCCATCCCATGTTACTTTACTCCTGATGAAGGGTTTCAGCCCGAAACATCGTCACTACCTCCTCCCATAGATGCTGTCTGGCCTGCTGAGTTCTGCCAGCATTTTGTGTTTTTATTAGAGAAAATAATCACCTAGTTTTTCATCAGTGCTGATGAAGAGTCTCTGCCTGAAACATTGACTGCTTTTTCTTCTCCAAAGATGCCGCATACAGGAGGGAGACTGAAAATTTGACTGAGTTGTATCATAACAACAACCTCTCACTCAATGTCAGCAAGACCAAGGAATTGATCATAGACTTCAAGAAAGGGAAACCAGAGGTCCATGAAACAGTCCTCATCAGATGTTCAGAGGTGGAGAGGGTTAGCAGCTTTAAATTCCTGGGTGTTACTATTTTAGAGGACCCAGCATGAAAGTGCAATTACGAAGAAAGCATGCCAGTGCCTCTGCTTCCTTTGGAGTATGTGGAGATTCAGCATGACATCTAAAACTTTGACAAATTTCTATAGATATGTAGTGGAAATGTACATTGACTGGCTGCATCATGGCCTGGTATTGAAACACCAATGCCTTTGAATGGAAAATCCTATAAAAAGCTAGTGAATTCAGCCTTGTACAACATGGGTAAAGCCCTCCTGACCATTAAGCACATCTACATGAAACGCAGTTGCAGGATCCATCATCAGAGATCCTCGCCACCCAGGTCATACTCTCTTCTTGCTGCTGCCATCAGGTACAGTCCTCAGTACTCACACCATCAGGTTCAAGGACAGTTTACTACCACTGAACCATCTGGCTCTTGAATAAACTTGCCCCATCATTGAAATGCTTCTACAATCAATGATCTCACTTTCAGGACTCTTTCTCTCATTATCTCATGTTCTCATTATTTATTTCTACTTGCATTCATACAATTTGTTGTCTTTTGCACTCTGATCTTTCATTGATTCCTTTATAGCTATTATTCTATAGATTTGGTGAGTATGCTCACAGGAAAATGAATCTCAGGGTTGTTTATGGTGACATATATGTACTTTGGTAATAAAATTTACTTTGAACTTCTTGGACTCAGCCTGATGTGCTGATTTCCATCAGGTAGGTAGGTAGGTAGGTAGGTAGGTAGGTGTGTGTGTGTGTGTGTGTGTGTGTGTGTGTGTGTGTGTGTGTGTGTGTGTGTGTGTGTGTGTGTGTGTGTGTGTGTGTGTGTGTGTGTGTGTGTGTGTGTGTGTGTGTGTGTGTGTGTGTGTGTGTGTGTGTGTGTTGCTGTATCACCTCTAGGAAATGTTATGGATCAGGGTGGTATATCTATGGAACTCATTGCCACAGACGACTGTAGGGGCCAAGTCATTGTATATTTAAAGCAGAGGTTGATAGGTTCTTGATTAGTAAGGGTGGCAAAAGTTACAGAGAGAAGGCTGGAGAATGGGGTTTAGAGGGATAATAAATCAGCCATGATAGAATAGCAGAGATAGACTCAACAGGCCAAATGGCCTAATACTGCTCTCTTGTCTTATAGTTTTATGGTCTTATAGGTTTCAATGCTTTGCTTCTCAGAAGTAAAAAGTTTGCTTGTGCTCTACTCAGCATGAGACAAATTGCAGTTCAAATGAAATTGGTAAATTGGTTTATTGTCACATGTATTGAGGTACAGTGAAAACTTTGCATGTCATCTGCAGAGGTTAGTTCATCATATCAGTTTATAAAGACAGCACAAGAAGAAAGCAATACTGTTAGATTTACAGAGAAAGTCCAGTGCAGGCATACAACAGGCTGCAAGGCCATGATAAGTTAGACTGTAAGGTTAAGTCCATTTAATCGTACAATTGGTCTGTTGAATAGTCAGGAAACTGTGTGATGGAAGCTGTCCTTGAGCCTGATGACACGTATTGTTAAGCTTTAGTATCTTATGCATAACTGGGGGGGGGGGGGGCGAGTGTGAAGAAGGAATGTTCAGGGTGGGGTTATGCTTTACTGAGACAGCGAGAAGTGCAAACTGAATTTATACTTAAGGACAGACATAATCCCTGCATGGCTAAAGGAATCAATGTCTTTGTGACTGAATTATTGCCATAGGAATTTTAAAAAACATGCAAATGAGAATAAAAGAGCGACATAGATTTAATCTCTGAACTTTACAAAAATGCAAGAGTTCAAAAGTTCAAAGTAAATTTATTATCAAAGTATGTATACATTCATTGGCCACTTTATTAGATATCTAATAAATGAGGCCACTGAGTGTATGTTCAGGGTCTTCTGCTGTTGTAGTCCATCTGCTTCAAGGTTCGACATGTGTGTTCAAAAAGGTCTTCTTGTTATAACGTAGGGTCGTCTGAGTTACTGTCGCCTTCCTGTCACTTTGAAATAGTCTGGTTCCTCTAACCTCTCACATTAACAAGGTGTTTTCGCCCACTGAGCTGCTGCTTTTTTGCACCTTTCTTTGTAAGCTATAGTGACTGCTGTACATGAAAATCCCAGGAGATCAGCAGTTTCTGAGGTACTCAAACCACCCTGTCTGGCACTAAAAATCATTCCACAGCTAATGTCACTTAGATCACATTTCTTCCCCATTCTGATGTTTGAACCTTTTGGCATTGTCAGTATGGTTTAATGAATTGATAGGGTGATTAGATATTTGCATTAACCAGCAGGTGTAAAGGTATATCTAATAAAGTGATTGCTGTGTGTATGTTACCATATACAGTGGATTCTGGTTAATTGGGACACAATGGGGCCAGGACATTTTGGCCCAGTTATGCAGCTGCCACAAATAGCCGAAGTTTCATGGAAATAGTTAAAAAGGTATAATAAAATTAAACTGAGTAACAAACTGTATATTTAAATTTTAGGATGTGGAAGCTATGGAGAGGGTGCAGAGGAGATTTACCAGAATGTTGCCTGGATTGGAGAACAAGTTATATGAAGCAAGGTTAGCAGAGCTGGGACTTTTCTCTTTGGAGCGTAGAAGAATGAGAGGGGACTTGATAGAGGTCTACAAGATTATGAGAGGCATAGAAAGGGTGGATAGTCAGTACCTGTTTCCCAGGGCACCAATAGCAAACACCAGAGGGCATATGTACAAAATTAAGGGAGGGAAGTTTAGGGGAGACATCAGGGGTAAGTTTTTTTACACAGAGGGTTGTGAGTGCCTGGAATAACTTGCCAGGGATGGTGGTGGAGGCTAAAACATTAGGGGTATTTAAGAACCTCTTGGACAGGCACATGGATGAAAGAAAAATGGAAGGTTATGGGGTAGTGTGGGTTTAGTACTTTTTTTAAGGATTATATGGGTCAGCACAACATGGAGGGCTGAAGGGCCTGTACTGTGCTGTAGTGTTCTATGGTTCTAAATGAAATACAGGACAAATTAGAACACTGCCAATAGTACTTCGGTATTGTAAAACTGTGTATTAGCTCCTAATAGTTATTGATGGAGGAATTCATCCAGTGTACACAATGAACAAAATCAACAGACACCTAGTGCAGATAATGGACTGCCTTCATACAATGCTCTTGATGATTGCATCCTCCAAATCTTCATTGTTATATTCAAGATGATTGTCTATTGATATCTTCAAATACTTCATAATTCCTAACTTATTGAAGTAGTGAAATCATTTCATTTTCACTCTCACTTCTTTCTGGCATCTCCAAGCCTGAATGTTTGAAGCAACACTGAGCAAAATTGTTCGGAGTTATCCTATTGCTTTTTTCTCACCAACTATCAGTGACAAAATCACTGCTTTTTGAACACAAACACATGCAATTGATGCTTTTTAATAACTTTGTTCAAAGCATAGTATAGCGACTCACAGCCTCACAAGTGCGTGTGACTGATGCTAGTTAGAACCTGTTTGTCAAGACACCTTCCCCAATTAAGCAGCATAATGCCCCAAATAAATGAAGGGAATCCCGGCATTTTTCTCAATTTCTTTTTTGTTCCTTAAGAGTTGTCCCAGATAAGTGCTGCCCCGATTAACCGATGGCCCAATTAAGAGGAATCCACTGTACTACGTTGGGAATTATTTTCTTGCAGGCATTCATAGTAGAAACAATGAAAAACTACACACAAACTAAGACTGACAAACAACCAATCTGTAAAAGACGACAAACTGTGCAAATAATAATTTAATAAAAATGAAGAACTAAGAGGAAATCTATAATCTAATGTGTTGTACAGTGTTTGATTTAATATAATAATTTGTGATAAAGAGAGAAGTCCACTTGTATCCAAGTTACAGATATTTCTCCAATCTGCATTTTGTATGTATAGGTTGCAGATGAGTGGGCATTATCTTCAAATTACTTTCGCCAAGAAGTCTCCTTAATTCTGAACAACTGACATTAACTGGCAATTTCTTTCATGCTCATAGAGCCTATTTTTGTTATTGCTGCCACTGGATGGAGAACTACATTTTATTAAAAATTAGAGAACACTCAACAGTAAAGAATTAAATATTCCCCACATCATAACACTGATTACATTTTGAACGGCTGGAAAGCACTTCAATATATCCCATGGTTATGAAAAGATCCATTGATGTACGGTTGTTTTATTTACTGCATACGTCTCTTAAAACTCTTCCTGTCAAGGCAATGTTTGATCTTTTTTACCATTCTTCTGCAGATGTAGCACTTTTCAAAACATTCTGTGCAATCAAACTGATATTATATTGCTTCTATCTCGGCAGATTTTCGTGTAATTTACAGCAAAGTATATGTGGACTCAAAAGTGAAAGTAACATGAACATTGAATCAACTGAATATTGGGAATCCTGTCATTTTCAGCCTGAGCTCATAATGGCAGCCACGTCTCCAGGACTGCAAATGCAGCAAGCAGCATGATCAATGAAAGGTGAACGGCAGCAAATATAAAAGGTTCCATCAGCAGATTCAGTTACATTGTCATACTTTCATTTTACGTTTACACTCCACACTTCATACCTACACAGTTACTGTCCTACTGTGCCCTGTTGCCATCTAGAAGAGTTCCTCTTGCCATGAGTCACTTTGTCACTTTATCATTTCCTATCAGTGTCACCTTATGTATGGATACCCCTGCCCCCAGTGTTCTTCTATATACATACAATCAGTTTATGTAGACCATCAGTGACCACTTTAATAGGTATTCCTGGACCCAATAAAGTGGTCACTGAGTGCATGCTCGTGGTCTTCTGCTGAGATGCTCCTCTGCCCACCACTCTATAGTTAAAGTTAAAGTCAGTCCTGAGCCTTATAAGCTCATCAGGCCGGTGCTCATGCCGGTTTCCGTGGCGTGAAGCAACTTTGAGTATGAGACTCCGTTCCGGATAGGAAGCCAGTCTATCGCGAGGTTAACCCCCAGCAATTTTGCCGGTACCCATTTTCAGCTGGGTGGACTTGAGCAATGTGTGGTTAAGTGCCTTGCTCAAGGACACAACACGCTGCCTTGGCTGGCACTCTCACAACCTTCGATCGCTAGTCCAATGCCTTAACCACTTGGCCACGCGTCACACACCTCTGTTATAATGCATGGTTTTTTGAGTTACTGTTGCCTTCCTGTCAGCTTGAAACCAGTGTGACTATTCTAATCTGACCATCTCTCATTAACAAGGCAATTTTGCCCACAGAACTGCCACATTACTGTTTTTGTTTTTAGCACATTTGCACTAACGAGTAGGTGTAAAGGTGTACCTAATGATGTGGCCACTAAGTGTATATGAAGACCATAGATTAAAGGAGTAGCACTGAACCATTCAACCCCTTAATCTCACTGTGCCTTTCAATTGAACTGTGTCTTGTATGTTTTGTAACTTAAAAAACTAATTGAAAGAGAAAACATGAAAGCCAGGAGATGTGTGTCCACTTTGTTTTACTTTAGTGAGGTACTAACTTATGACATGGTGATGTAATGACATATGCCATTCATGTATTTACATAGTGGGGGAATTAAGGGTTATGAGAAAAAGGCAAGTAAATGGAGCTGAGTTTACGGACAGATCAGCCATGATCTTATTGAATGGCGGGGCAGGCTCAATGGGCCGGATGGCCTACTCCTGCTCCTATTTCTTATGTATACTTCCTATATCTAACCCATGATCAATTATTTCAAATAAAACAAAGAATGCTTGATCAAACAATATATTTACAGTATTACTCAAATATTAAATACGCAACACTCCTCCCTGATTAGACTTCCACAGCACAGAAAGTTTTAAATTGTCCCATTCAGGCCTAAAGATTTAATTGTTGTGGAGGATTCATTACTCTTGTGGGATAACATCTCATCTGACAGTTGATGTTATTGGGGGGTGGGTCACTGCTTGACAGGAGGTACTTATGGTTGTGAAACAATCTCAGGTTCTGTGGCCTCTTCTGTGGCGGTTTTAGGAGTTGACTCTGGGACTGCAGGAAGTGGTTTTGACAGCTCTGGACACCTTTCTTCTCTAGCAATTGACTCTGATCTCCTGAACTGATCAATGTATCACCACCAGACGATATCAGACACAATCTCCACTGTGTAGGTGAGCAGTCCAGTTCTGTCTTTAATCTTTCCAAGTACTCATCTTTGATCACCTCTGTAGTTCCCTCACCAGGACTACTTGTCCAGGAGTGAAACATTGAACCTCTCTGCTTGAGTAGCCCTTCATTTGTCACAGCTGTTTGTCCTGCATACTCCTCCTGAGACTGGGTTTGAGGAGATCGCAGCGTGAACACAAGAAATGACTCAGGAACAGGATAATTGGTGAGTTGTTGGTTGTGGAGTGTGCTGCATTGCGATACATAAGAAGGAAATTGGAAAGCTTCTGATTCAGTGTCAGTGTAATGTGTTCTAATAACATTGAGGTGCTTTCTTTAGAACCTGGACAAACCTTACTGCTAAGCCATTTGTAGTCTTATTAATGTGTCTTATTCCATTCATATTCAGAATCACAATCAAGTTTATTATTACCTGCATGTGATGTGAAATTTGTTGATTTAGCAGCAGCAGTTCAATGCAATACTTAATCTCAAAGAGAAAAAGTAATAAATACAATAAAATTAATAATAATAAATAAACAAATAAACCAATCAATCACAGTATATGTACATTGAACAGATTTTTAAAAAGTGCAAAAAACAGAAATAATGTAGATTTAAAAAGTGAGGTAGTGTCCAAGGATTCAACATCCATTTAGGAATCAGATGGCAGAGGGGAACAAGCTTTTCCTGAATTGTTGAGTGTGTGCCTTCAGGCTTATGTACCTCCTACCTGATGGTAACAGTGAGAAAAGGGCATGCCCTGGGTGCTGGAGATCCTTAATAATGATGCTGCCTTTCTGAGACACCACTCCCTGAAGATGTCCTGGGTACTTTATAGGCTAGTGACCAAGATGGAGCTGACTAGATTTACAACCCTCTGCAGCTTCTTTCAGTCCTGTGCCATAGCCCTCCCATACCGACAGTGATGCAGCCTGTCAGAATGCTGTCCATGGTACAACTATAGAAGTTTTTGAGTGTATTTGTTGACATGCCAAATTTCTTCAAACTCCTAATGAAGTATAGCCACTGTCTTGCCTTCTTTATAACTACATCAATTTGTTGGGACCAGGTTATATCCTCAGAGATCTTAACACACAAGAACTTGAAACTGCTCACTCTCTCCACTTTTGATCCATCAATGAGGATTGGTATGTGTTCCTTCGTCTTACCCTTCCTGGTCCACAATCAGCTCTTTCATCTTAATGATGTTGAGTGCCAGGTTGTTGCTGTGGCAGTACTCCATTAGTTGGCATATCTCACTCCCGTACACCCTTTCGTCACCATCTGAGCTTCTACTTACAATGGCTGTATCGTCAGCAAATTTATAGATAGTATTTGAGCTATGCCTAGCCACACAGTCTTAAGACCATAAGACCATAAGACAAAGGAGCAGAAGTTGGCCATTTGGCCCATCGAGTCTGCTCCGCCATTTCATCATGAGCTGATCCAATCTCCCCTTTAGTCCCATTTCCCCTGCCTTCTCACCATAACCTTTGATGCCCTGACTACTCAGATACCTATCAATCTCTGCCTTAAATACACCCAATGACTTGGCCTCCACTGCTGCCCGTGGCAACATATTCCATAGATTCACCACCCTCTGGCTAATTTTTTTCGCATTTCTGTTCTGAATGGGCACCCTGCAATCCTCAAGTCATGTCCTCTCGTACTAGCCTCCCCACCATGGGAAACAACTATGCCACATCCACTCTGTCCATGCCTTTCAACATTCGAAATGTTTCTATGAAGTCCCACCTCATTCTTCTAAACTCCAAGGAGTACAGAACAAGAATGGTCAAACGTTCCTCATATGTTAACCCTCTCATTTCTGGAATCATTCTAGTGAATCTTCTCTGAACCCTCTCCAATGTCAGCACATCCTTTCTTAAATAAGGAGCCCAAAACTGCACACAGTATTCCAAGTGGGGTCTTACCAGTGCCTTATAGAGCCTCAACATCACATCCCTGCTCCTATACTATTCCTCTAGAAATGAATGCCAACATTGCATTGGCCTTCCTCACCACCGACTCAACATGGAGGTTAACCTTAAGGGTATCTTGCATGAGGACTCCCAAGTCCCGTTGCATCTCAGAACTTTGAATTCTCTCCCCATTTAAATAATAGTCTGCCCGTTTATTTCTTCTACCAAAGTGCATGACCGTACACTTTCCGACATTGTAATTCATTTGCCACTTCTTTGCCCGGTCCCCCAATCTATCCAAGCCTCTCTGCAGACTCTCTGTTTCCTCAGCACTACCAGCCCCTCCACCTATCTTTGATTCATCAGCAAACTTACCCACAAAGCCATCTGTTCCATAATCCAAATCGTTGATATACTACGTAAAAAGAAGTGGCCCCAACACGGACCCCTGTGGAACACCACTGGTAACAAGCAGCCAACCAGAATGGGATCCCTTTATTCCCACTCTCTGTTTCCTGCCAATTAACCAATGCTCTATCCACATATGTAACTTCCCTGTAATTCCATGGGTTCTTATCTTGTTTAGCAGCATCATTTGCAGCACCTTGTCAAAAGCCTTCTGAAAATCCAAATACACAACATCCACTGCATCTCCCTTGTCTAGCCTACTTGTAATTTCCTCAAAAAATTGCACTAGGTTTGTCAGGCAGGATTTTCCTTTAAGGAAACCATGCTGAGTTCTGCCTATCTTGTCATATGCCTCCAGGTATTCCGTAACCTCATCCTTGATAATCAACTCCAATAACTTCCCAACAACCGATGTCAAGCTAACAGGTCTATAATTTCCTTTTTGCTTCCTTGCCCCCTTCTTAAATAGCAGAGTGAAATTTGCAATTTTCCAGTCCTCTGGAACCAGGCCAGAATTTATCAACTTTTGAAAGATCATTGCTGATGCCTCCGCAATCTCCACTGCTACTTCCTTCAGAACACGAGGGTGCATTCCATCTGGTCCAGGAGATTTATCTACCTTTAGACTATTCAGCTTCCTGAGTACTTTCTCTGTTGTAATTGTGACTGTGCATATTTCTCTTCCCTGACACCCTTGAATGTCCAGTATATTGCTGATGTCTTCCTCAGTGAAGACTGATGCAAGATACTCATTCAGTTCCTCCACCATCTCCTTATCTTCCATTACAATTTCTCCAGCACCATTTTCTGTCGGTCCTATACCTACTGTCACCTGTCTTTTACTCTTCATATATTTGAAAAAGCTTTTAGTATCCTCTTTGATATTATTTGCTAGCTACCTTTCATAGTTCATCTTTTCACTCTTAATGACCTTCTTAGTTTCTTTTTGTAAGCTTTTAAAAACTTCACAATCCTCTGTCTTCCCAGTAATTATTGCTTCCTTGTATGCCCTCTGCTTTGCTTTTAGTTTGGCTTTGACTTCTCTTGTCAGCCACGGTTGCATCGTTTTTCCATTTGAAAATTTCTTCTTCTTTGGAATATATCTGTCTTGCACCTTCCTCACTTCTCGCATAGACTCCAGCCACTGCTGCTCTGCTGTCCTTCCCGTTAGTGTCCCTTTCCAGTCAACCTTGGCCAGTTCCGCTCACATGCCATGTGTATATAGAGAGTAGAACATTGGGCTAAGCACACACCCCTGAGGTGTGTCAATGTTGATCGATCACCAATCCGCACAAATTGTGGTCTTCCAGTCAGGAAGTAAAGGATTGAATTGCAGAGGCAGGTACAGAGGCCCAGGTTCTGTAACTTATCTATCAGGATTGTGGGAATGATGGTATTAAATGCTGAGCTATAGTTGATGAACAGCATCCTGACATGATGCTGACACGATGAAACACCAGACCTTGAGAAGATGGCTTCTCAGCTCATCAACAGTGTGTGAGGCTGTAGTTGAGGCTATTGAGAACACTTCTAGCCACTTTGTAGCTGCATCCACTACTACCAAGAAATTTGTACCCATAAATGGTCCAGCAAAGTCCACATTAATCCTCTGCCAAGGCATTGAGGCCATTCCAAGGGAAGGAGAGATGCTGCCCTTCACACCTTCTGGATGTTTTGGCCTGAGGAAGTGATGGGTCTTTTCTGGTTTCCCTCTGGATTATCTGTGCTCTAATAGGGAGACTTTTGATTTCTATTAGGGAAAGTGCATCAAGAAGAGTAAATTATCGTAAATTTTTCAGTGATTTCCTTTTCTGAGGGTGATCAGGCCAATCCCTCAGCATTTCCATGATTAGTTGTCGTCTTGAATTTGATCTTGTAATTGTGTCCTCCAAGAAATAGAGTCCATCTCTGCATTCTTGCTGCTGCTATTGGTGGAAGAGCTGTTGTGGATTGAAAATGGACACTAGTGGTTGAAGATCAGTAAGGAGGGTAAATTCTCTCCCATACAAGCACTGGTTGAGAAGTTTTACACCCTAAGCCAGACTCAAGGCCTATATGTCAATCTGTGCATTTTTAAAGCTACAGCAGTAAGGGAACATGATGCAAAAGCTATGGGATATTCACATCCATCACTTACAACATGTGGCATGACTGCACCTATAACATAAAACGGTACTAAGGCAAGCTTCGCTGCACGATGTGGATCATTACATGTGAAGACAGTGTCTAATGTCACAATTTCCTTTATCTTTTTGGAAGCCACCTCACACTGCTTTGTCCATTGCCATTTCTTCCTTATCTGTAGTTATGAATTCAAGGGGCGGAGCACAGTAGTCCGGTTTGGCAGGACCCTGTTATATTAATTGACAAAATCCAAAAAAGACCTCAACTGTGACATGTCCTTTGGCCTTGGGGTATCCATCACTACTTGAAGTTTCTCAGCCCAATTCCATTTTAGTTAATTTGCCATTCACTTCTGGTGTAACCCACTTTACTTGCCTCTTGTCAGTTTTCACATTGTAAATCTTAAGACTTCTCAGTCCTGTGTCACTCTCATCATTATCATTTTTTAATCAACAACATGCATAATAATGCTCTTTTTGAAACTACAAATTGATTTTATCTTTTCTTCTTCTTTGTCCGGTCTATTAATTTTTGTCTGCCTGACATGCTCTTATTATGTGTCTTTCTTTGCTGCATTTTCTGCAAGCTTTACCTTTAAACCTGCATTCATGTGGTATCTGTGAACCCCTGCCATGACAGTAACACAATTTGTTCAGGTAGGCAGGTTTCTGTTTAGATATTCCAATTTTGTTCACACTCACTTTATTCCTGACTGCTACTCAGTTGTATCTCCGGTTGTTGTTTCCATCGATACAGAAATTTCAACTGCTCTTTTAAATGTAAATTGCATTTCAGTTCGGAGCCATTTTTGAAAGCTTTCTTGTAAAATTCCACTAACTACATGATCTTTCTTTGTATCATTAAACCCATCACTGAACTGACAATGCTAAGACAATTTCTTCAAGTTAGCAGCGTAAGCTGAAGTGGACTCCCTTTCATTTGATTCCACTTATGAAACCTAAAGTTTTTTGCAATAACAGTGGTTTTGGTTCAAAAAGTTCCTGCATTACTTTCAGATTATCAGCAAAGCTCATTTTAGCTGGTCTGTTTGGAACAGTTAAATTTCAAAGAAAATTGTAAACTTTTCCACCTATTACATTCAACAAAACTGGCACTTGTTTCCCAATGGCTATTCCATTTGCTGTAAAATACTGCATAATTCTTTCAGTATACATCACCCAGTTATCTGTTGTGCAATCAAACTCATCTATCTTTCTAATGTAGCCAGCCATTTCTGCTTGTTTTATTATTATTATCAGCTGGTACTCACTGGTTATGAACCAGTAAATTTCATTAGTTTTCTGCCTTGTTTTAAAACTCGAACCTTTTTCTCCACTGTGAAGAAACATGTACTGCACTTTTTTTTTTAACTTAACCATCTTTTTCTTGCTCCCCATATAGAAGAATTAAACACATACTGTTCTTCAATAGGTAACTCACCTCAGGTTTGTTTAAAAACTTACTTGTCGCCAGTGTTATGATTTGTAACTCCCAAACTAATCAGGATCAAAATCCTGAGAGCTGGGAGATATGAGTCTAATTCATTTTACTTCAGTGAGGAGCTCTTTTATGATGTGCCATAATGATGTATGCCGTTCATGTGCTTCATACATATAACCAGTAATTAATTATGTAAGCAAAAAAAGCTCACTCAAACTATATATTTGCAATATTACTCAGATATTATTGCTATATTAAATACAAAACGGTGGCTTATTTGGTATTTCTCAAATCCCTCTTCCTTTCCTTGGTTAGGTAAGTGTACAAAATGTTGCCATATGTTATTTAATGTTTTAATGTGGGAAGATCTGAAGTTGTTCATTTTGGAAGAAAGAACAAAAGAACACAGTATTATTTAAATGGAGAACTATTGCAGCAGAAAGGAATTTGTCAATCTTTGTGCCTCAAATAAAAAGCAAGAAAACTAGTACAATAGGTAATAGGAAAATTTAATGGAATGTTGGTCCTCATTTCAAGGAAATATTAAAATAGTGAAGTCCTACCACAACTGAAATACAAGCTCAGGAACATTAATTAACTGCATTAATGTGAAATGGTACTCAACGAGTGGAGATACATTAAGACCTTTAGTTAGAGGACAGAAATGTGCAATTCAGTCCCTCAATCTCATCATGTTTTTCAGTAGAATTTTGGCCCATCAGACATTCTTCAATTCAACTTTCCTTCTTTCCCAATAATCCTTGATTCCCTACAAATTAGAAATCTCCCAGCCTTAAGTATGCAAGAACTCTACCCAACATTTCTCTTTGACAAGGTGTTACAAAGACTCACAAACATCAGAGAAGAAATTCTTCCTTATCTCCTTATACAAAGACTATGTCTTCTGGCTCTGGGCTCTATCATGAGAAGCAATATCCTCTCAGCATTTGCCCTGTCTGCCTCCTTAAGAACCCTCTCCTATAGTTTGGTAACAGTACCTGTCCTCAGGTACACCAGCTGTGGCCATATAATATTTTATATAGTAGTGCTTTTAACCCTCCCCCCCACCCATGGTCTTATATATTATGCCTCAATTAATGAAGATATGTCTACCATATGTCTTCCAAAAAACCTCATTTACCTGTGGGGGGGGGGGGTGCAAACTGCCTGTCCTCTCTTGGTCTTACACAGCTCTACTAGTCCAATTCAAGTTCAAGTTTATTGACGTTCAACCATATATATTAATACCGCCAAATGAAACAAAATTCCTCTGGACTTGGGTACACAACACATCGGGTGTACTTACATCACAAGTTAAAAGGCAAACAGTATAACACTGCTGGCGCTTCATACGTGCTGAGACCTAGGTGGTGGCAGTGAGTTCAGTAGTCGTAGAGCCTTGGGGAAGAAGCTGTTTTCTCATCCTCTTTCACTCCGAAGAATTTCTTTAGCTAGAGTGTGTTGAATCTGTGGAATCTTTAAAGTGGAGTTTGATAGGTTCTTGATTAGGAAGGGGATCAAAGGTTACACGAGAAGGCAAGAGAATGGAATTGAGAGGGAAACTAAATCAGTCACAATTGGATGTGAAGCAGACTCTATGAGCTGAATGGCCTAATTCTGCTCCCATATCTTATGGTCTTATGGTGTTACCAATTTCTCATCCTTACCAATTTTAATAACGAATTATAAATTTAATTAATCAATGAATTTTGTTTCTCATCTTTTATCCCTCTACACTGACACCTCAGTGAGTTGGGTGCCTGCCATGACGCTGAGCTCTTCTTCCACCACTTCTGTCTCTGAGCCTACTTCTTTGGCAAGGACTCTCCAGCCTGCACCAATGACCCCTTCTCCCATCTTCAACCCTCCTTCTCTTCCTGGACACCCCACTCTGGTCTTTTGCCTGATCTGGATCTTTTCATTGCTAACTGCCAATGAGACATCAACCGTATTAAATTTACTTCTCCTCTCTCCGATTCAAACCTCACTCCTTCCAAATGCACTGCTCTCCACTGGCTCCACACTAATCCTAACCTCACCAGCAGATAAGGGGGATGTTGTAGTAGTTTGGCGGACTGACCTGTACTTTGCTGAGGCCAGGCGACAACTCTCAGACATTATGGGGTAAAATGGTCCACTTTGATTTGATCACTTAGTGGACTTTTACAGCCAAATTTTAAAGTGGATTCTTCATTATCTACAAGAAAGTAACGCTAATGCTTTATAAGGCACTGGCCAGACAACGTGGAGTATTGAGAGTAGTTTTGGGCTGCTTACTGAAGAAAGGAGGTACATGATCCCAGGAATGAATGGGTTAATGTATGAGGAGTGTTTGATGGCTCTGGACCAGTACTCATTGGAGTTGAGAACAATGGGGTGAGGTGTGGATCTCATTGAACCTATCAAGCAATGAAAGCCTTAGACTGGATTTGGAGAGGACGTTTCCTATACTAGAACCAAAGGACACAGCCTCAGAATTGAAGAACATACCTTTAGAACGGAGATGAGGAGGAATTTCTTTAGCCAGAGGGTAGCAAATCTGTGGAATTAATTTCCATAGAAAGGAGTAGAGGCCGAGTTATTGGGTATATTTTAAGCAGAGGTTGATAGGTTCTTAATTAGTCAGAGTGTCTAAGGGTACAGATAAAAGGTAGGAGAATGGGGCTGAAAGAGACAATAAATCTGCCAGGATAGAAGAGTAGAGCAGACTCAATAGGCTGTGTGTCCTAATTCTGCTCTTATGTTTTATGGTCTTATTAATTTACCATCTATAAGTCAATTTGTTATAAAGAATTACAAGTTTCAGGTATTTAGTTCTTTTTTAAAACTAAACTCTCTATTACACTACCTCAAGAAAGAATTGGCCTAATATATTCTTAAGGACAATTTTGGTACTTGACTTGATTAAAATGTCCTGTAACAATATCTTATTGAGCTCATTTATAGAAATAGATAAAATATAATAACAATGTCAGTTACTTTAGTGGTGCAGTTGATAAATGTCCCACAGAGCATTTATTCAGAACATAAAGGCACAGGTTCAATTAATTGATCTTGGATTGGATACTACATTTGGCTTCTATACATTGGGACAGCAAATCAAAGATGAGCCATTCCTTTGATTGCTATTCTGACTGGTTTAGGTAATGGGATGTAGATTTTTCTTGGTAGGAATCTGAATGAACATCGAACCAACAGTGTATTGAGAAACTGAGCATAATTGCTAAAAATAGAAGATGTGGCAACAGTTAATTTGATGTTATTATACAGTGACCAGAAGTATGATTTCCACCTTCTCCTCCAGCCAAGGACAAGCCTGTGTTCAGTTTACCCATATGGTGTAAACACTGACCATATTGGAGGTGAGAGCTGATTTCGCTCACTCTCCGCAATGTTCACTCCTCTCCAGGACACCAGACCTGTTTGCTGTACCATTGTTTGGTCAATTCAATCGCCAACCCAGATAGACTGAAAAGACAAGGTGTCAGGATCCGGGATGAGAGCCGATTTCACTCATTTTCCACAATGGGCACTCCTTTCTCCATAGCAGTGAGGCTATAAAAACTGCCCTGGCTGCTGTGCTCCGTAATATGATGAACTGATAGCTGAGGCCTTGCACCTACTCTGGGAATCTGAGGACTCATTTTGGTTTGGGATATTGTTGTTTGCTTCAGTTGTTTTCATGATTTATGTTTTTTTTCTTTCTCTTGCGCATCAGGTATTGGTCTTCTATGTTTTTTCTTTAATTGGGTTTGTTCAAGTATTTTGCTTTGTGGCTACCAAATCTCAAGGTTGTATAATTTATTTATTCTTTGATAATTCATGTGTATTGATTGCATGTTCTGCTAGTACTCACTGTTAAGTAGCCAAAAATATTTATGAGGTATCAGAGGATGATAAGAACCATGGAAAAGTGAGTGAGTATGATTCACAGGGACTAAATTGCCAAAGAGAATGGATCTGGAGAAAGATGGCATTTACAATGCATGGGACAATAAAGGTATTACAGAGCGTAGAACAGAACAGCACAGGACAGGCCCTTTGTCCACAATAGGTGCAGAACTAACCAAATTAGTAACTAAATGTCTAACTAAACTAATCCCTTCTGCCTACACAATGTCCATATCCTTCCATTTACAGAACCTATCTAAGAGCCTTTTTAAAAACACAAAATGCTGGTGGAACTCAGCAGGCCAGACAGCATCTATGGGAGGAGGTAGTGACGATGTTTCGGGCCCAAGGGTTTCGGCCCGAAATGTTGTCACTACCTCCTCCCAAAGATGCTGTCTGGCCTACTGAGTTTTGCCAGCATTTTGTGTTTTTATTTATTTCCAGCATCTGCAGATTCACTCGTGTTGCCTAAAAGCCTTTTTATCTGTGGAATGTGTTGCCACAGGCAACTGTGGAGGTCAAGTCATTGGGTATATTTAAAGAAGAGGTTGATAGATTCTTGAAGGGTTATGGGGAAAAGGCAGGAGACTGGACTGCGAGGGAAGTGGATCAGCCATGATGAAATGGCAGAGCAGCCTGAATAGGCCAAATAGCCTAATTCTGCTCCTATATCTTATGGTCTTAACATCACTATCATACTTGCCTCCAAAGCCACCCCAAACAGCACATTCCACGCACCCACTACTCTCCATGTAAAAAAATTGTCCTGTGCATCTGCTTTGAAATTACCCACTCTCGTCTTGAACGCAAGACCTCTGGTATCAGATTACTGGCTGTCTATGCTTCTCATTATCTTATAAATCTCTATTTGTCACCCCTCAACTTCTGCTGAGAAAACAACCAAGTTTGTCCATCCTCTCCAGGCAACATCTTGGTAAACCTCTTCTGCACCCTCTCCAAAGCTTCAACTCTCCTATAATGTCCTGACCAGAACTGAAGGTAGTACTCCAGATTCAGCCTAACCTGAGTTTTATAAAGCTGCAAAGTAACTTTATGACTCTTAAACCCAATTTCCTGACCAGTAAGGATAAGCATGTCATGAGTTTTTTTACCACTCTATCAACCTGTTTAGCCACCATCATGTGAACATTGAACACATTGAGATTCCTCAGATGGACAAAGAGTACAGTCAAAGTTTTGGGCTGAGACCCTTCAGCAGGACTGGGAAGATTTAAACTTCTTCAGGGTAGTCATTCCTGGAAGAGACTTCACAGTGTAGTAATCCAATCACAAACAAGAGAAAATCTGAAGATGCTGGAAATCCAAGTGATGCACCATCAGTAACTCTCGGAGATGGGAGGTGAATGATAGGCTTTTATTAGCAGCAAAAGGGAGCACGGTATCTCGGAGACTGAGGGAGGAGTAGTGCCTCCAATCACCTTTATACAGGGGTCTGTGGGAGGAGCCACAGAAGCAGTCAGCAGAGGGGCGTGTCTAGACAGGTATACATAGTTTACCACACCAAGCAACACACACAAAATGCTGGAGGAACTCAGTAGGCCAGGCAGCATCTATGGAAAAGAGTACAGTCAACATTTCGGGCTGCTGAGTTCCTGCTGAAGGGTCTCGGCCTGAAACGTCGACTGTACTTTTTTTCCATAGGTGCTGCCTGCTGAGTTCCTCCAGCATTTTGTGTGTGTTAATTTGAAAACCTGTTTAGTTCTGTTCTAAAATGGTGTGCTGTTGATAGATCAGTGTTACCTGCTGATTTACATCAACAATGCCTGCTCCACCTCTTTACAAATATGATTATTGCACTCTTTCAAAGTGTGCCGTGCAGCACGATTCCATAAGACCATAGGACATAGAAGCAGAATTAGGCTATTCAGTCCATCAAGTCCGCTCCACCATTCCATCATGGCTGATTTATTATTCCTCTCAACCCCATTCTGCTGCTTTCCCTCTGTCACTTTTGATGCCCTTACTAATCAAGAACCTATCAACTTCCGCTTTAAATATACCCAATATCTTTGTCTCTGCAACCATCTGTGGCAATGAATTCCATAGATTCAACACCCACTGGCTAAAGAAATTCCTTCTCATCTCTGTTTTAAAGGGATGTCCTATTCTAAGGCTGTGCCCTCTGGTCCTAGATTCCACCCCCACTATATTCTTTACAGTCCACTCCATCATTCGATAGGTTACATTGAGATTCCTGTCATTCTTCTAAACTGCTTTCACAGTATGCATGCACACAAACTACAGCTGTTTTATAGCGCACTGTGGGGCATGCATAGTGGCTATAAAAGGGGCACAAATTATCCCTATTTCTTCATATGAAACCTAATTGGAGAGTATTCTGCCACACCCCTGACACGCTTTGTAGAGAGTGTAAAGGTTTTTAAGATGTCAGTAGCTAAACTATTTGTCACACCATACAATTAAACCTGCCCATACCACTTTCTGTGACTGGTTGCCCCAGAATTTCGATGGCATGTGGGTCAGTAATGGTAATGCCATTGTTTGTCAAGTTAGTTAATTGACTCTTTGTTGAGATGATCATTCATAGTGATTCTGTAATGTGAATGTTAGTTGTCAATTAGCAGCCTCTGAATGCTCTTTTTGTCGTGCTGTATTTCCCCTGAGGGGTTCAAAAAAGGAACTGCACGGTGTTTAATTATAAAGAAACATCCCCACTTCGGGCCTTTGAGAGAAGGAATTTCACTGATGAAACAGCTGAAGATGTTTGGAATTCCTGCAGTGATGATCTGGGTTAGAAAGAGTGACCTCCAACAAGCACGACCATCTTGCTTTTGTGCAAGTTTTCACTCCGACCCTTGTTTTCCCCTCCCGATGCCCATTGGCTTCTGCATAATCAAAGGTTTAAAGATTTAAAGATTAGTTTTATTTGTCAATGTGCAAAAAAATTAATACAGGTGTCTTCCGCTTTATGAATGTTCGCTTTACGCCACTTTACTTTTACAAAAGACCTACATTAGTAACCTGTTTTCGCATTACAAAGAGGATTTTTGCTTTTATGAAAATTTTTTCCATATAAATTAATGGTTCTTTGCTTTACGCCATTTTGGCTTAAGAAAGGTTTCATAGGAACGCTCTACCTTTGTAAAGGGTGTGGGGACACCTGTATTGAGAACATGAGTTGAAAAGAGGTCTTGAAAGTGAGTCTGTACATCATAAAATCAGTTCAGAATAGTGGTGATGAAGGGTGTCGGCCTGAAACGTTGACTGTACTCTTTTCCATAGATACTGCCTGGCCTCCAGTATTTTGCTTGAATTTCTAGAATCTGCAGATTTTCTCTTGTTCGTGATCAGAGTAGTGGTGATTGAAGTTACTCACATCAGTTTAGGAGACTGATGGTTGTCATGTAATACCTGTTCCAGAACTTTGTGGTGTGAGACCTAAGACTCCTGTACCTCCTGCCCAATGGTACTACTGAGATTCGGGGATGGCCTTAATGTTGGGGGTCTTTGATGATGATGCCGTTTTCTTGAGGCAACACTCTGTAAATGTATTCAATGGTGTGGAGCGCTTTGCCTGTGATGAACTGGATGAAGGAAGTTGACAGGTGACCTTATGGATTTATCCTACTACAATTCACTGGTTAATCTGTTCTATATTTTACAATATCTAACTTATGCACTGTGTTTATTTATGTGTAATCCATCTGTAGATTTCATCCTTACTTTCATATGTTATTGTGTGTTATGTATACTGCAGTGCTTTATGTCCTTGTTCGGAGAAACATCTCACTTGAAGGCATACATATTGTTAAATGACAATAAGCTTGATCTGACGACTTGAATTCCTTACAATGGGTCTGACTTGACAATTCCATCCTGATATCTCTTTTTTCTTAGGCAGTTCCTTGGGATTGATCATGACTTCACCCTAGAAGACTGCTAAACACTCCCATGGATGTGGCAGGAGGCATGGTGGCAGTGCTCCGTTTACTATTTACACTGTGTTTCTGCGTGTACCCATGTGTGGACTGAAGGTTTACAGGGCCATCCTGAAAGCTGTTCATGGGTGAGGGATTCTCAGCAGTCAGTCAGTGAAGATCTGAAATCTTTGTTTCCTCTGTCAACTTGGTATTGGGCAAGCAAAGAACTTGTTCTTTTCAATGGAGCCTATGAAGTGTAATTATGGCTGGGAGCTAGGGGGTCACAGCTCGGGTAGGTTCAAGAACTGGAGAACAGAGTATAGGCAGGATGCAGGCTAGAAATGGTTCCCTCACAGAATAGGGCAGCGAGTACACAATTTTTTGGAAGGGTGAACTGGAAGAAGGATGATGTCTTTACGCAATAAGCTTTGCTATCAAGAATAATCTAATCTGATACCTCAGCAACTCCTTCTGTGGAACTAGTATGCATATTATACTCACCCAGAATATTCTCCCTTCTTCCTGCTACCATGAGGAAGAAGATATAGGAGCCTCAGGGCTCATACCATCAGGTTCACAAATAGTTATTACTTATTTATTATTATTATTCTTTTTGTATTTGTACAATTTGTTGCCTTTTGCACACTGGATGAATGCCCAAATTGGTGCGGTCTGTCATTGACTCTGTTATGGTTTTTATTCTACGGATTTATTGAGTGTGCCCACAAGAAAATGAATCTCAGGTTTGTTTACGGTGACATACATGTACTTGGAGAATGTCTTCAAACAAATAGCCTGCTTCATCAGAGACAAGGACAAAACTTCATGCTGATACTCCTAGTCCACGCAGTAGCACTTACTGGATTATATCAGCAAACAAGTGAAAGTGTGCCCTTCCAGTCGTCAAAGCCGACCATGGACGTTGCGTCCCAGCTACCTACATTGTTGGTGCAGTGCTGTCTGCGGCTGACAAGATCAATGTGTGTGTGGCAGTCTGTTGCAAAGGTCGCACTTATAGGTGGTATTAATTCCGCTGGAGATGCAATGTCCCATTTGTCCTCTGCCGCTTTCAGAAAATTTTCCTTGCCTGTTGTTTCAGGGTACTTCTCCATCTGGTGCAGTTGGCTGCAAGTTCCTTCCAGGACTCAGTGCTGATGTCCAGCACCTTCATGTCCAGCTTGCAGATATTCTTGAAGTGCATTTGCGGGCAGCCAGTGGTTCTGTTGCCTAAAGTCAGTTTGGAATGTGGCCGTCCTGCTTGTGGTAGATGTGACCCAGCTGCCTGATCAAGGTATACACGAAAGCGAACTTCAGAATTGGATTCTCTTTCTCTCCAGGAAATGCCTAAGATGTGATGAAGGCACCTTAAGTGGAAGGTGTTGAGCCTTCTCTCTTGCTTAGTGTACATTGTCCAGGTCTCGCTGTTGTACTGCAGTGTACTGGTGACACAGGAGTTGTACACTGCAGTCTTCGTTTTGACTGAGAGTTTGGATTTTTCCCATACTCATGTGGTGAGGCAGGCAAGATTTGTTGCAGCCTTCCTGATGTGCTTGTTGATTTTTGTGTCCAAGGAGAGAGGTTGTTACTGATGATGGACCCCAGGTATGTGAACTGATGAACAACATTCAGTTTGTAGTTATCAATGGTAATGACTGGTATGCCTCCACATCTTGACCCAAGATGTTTGTCTCTTTCAAGCTGATAGACAGACCAAATTTCTTGCAGGCCTAGGACAAGTGATCCATCAAGTTCTGTAAGTGATGTGGAGTGTGGGTTGCAACTGCTGCATCATCAGCAAACAGCATGTCTCTGATCATAGCCTCACGCACCTTGGCTTCAGCTCCCAGGCAGGCAAAGTTAAAAAGCCTGCCATCAGATCTAGTGTGGAGGTAGATCCCCCTCTGTTGTAATGCCCAATGTGTGCCTCAGGAAAAGGGCAAAAAGATCCTGAAGAGCATTGGGGCAACAACACAGCCTTGCTTAACACCGTTGCTTATGTCAAAGGGTTTCGAATAGCTGCCATTGTACCACACAGTCCCATTCATTTTGTTGTGGAAGGCTTTGATCGTGCTCTGTAATCTTGGCAGACAACCTTGCCTTAGAGAAGATCTGAAAGAGCCCATCTCTGTTGAATGTCTTGGTGAGATCAATGAATGCAACAGAGAAAAGCTTCTTTAGGTCTCTTCTTCTTCTGCAGTTGGCAGAGAGAGAAAAACTTGTCCACAGTTGGCTTTCCAGCACGGAAGTCACTCTGTGACTCCAGATAGACACATTCAGTCATCTTCTGTATGCAGACCAAAAAGACTCGGTTGGAGATGCCCCTGTAGATGTTACAGTCACTTTTCTCACCTTTGTTTTTGTGGAGAGTAATGATCTTGGTGTCTTCATGCAGTGCTTGCAGTAGGGTAGCCATGCAGTGCTTGATTAAGTCTGAAGGAATCTCATCAATGACTGGGGCCTTCCCTGAGGTCAAGCTGCTGACGGCATTGCTGAGCTCCTCTAGGGTTGGCTCTTCATCTACTTCTTTTATTGTTGGCAGGCACCTTGTGGTGTCCAGGGCTGAGGTAGTCACAGTGTTCACTTTGGAGTAGAGGTCAGAGTAATGTTCTATCCATCTCCCCATTTGTTTGCCCATGTGTAATTATCTCTCCATTGATGGATTTGAAGGAACGCCTGACCAGGATCAAGTCCAGCTGGTGGCAGTGTCTGGAGCAAGGGTGTTGCCAGGAAACCTTGTGTTGAAACTTGGTCTGGAAATATGAGTTGGTGATACATAGATGATAGGTGCAGCACTCCAGAATTGCTGTCTGCTCTTGATCATCTTGCCCATGGCAAAGTGATCTAGGCAGGAGGGCCATGAGTCATCATCTGCACCCACTCTGGCGTTGAAGACACCCTGGAGAACAAGATGTTCCTTGCTGGGGGTATTCCTGATGATTCCTGATAAAACTCATCCTTTGCCTCAGATGTGGAACACAGTTTTTGGAGCGTAGTGATGTTGAGGCAAAGAGTAATAAGTCAATCAGATCCGTTGCTGCCTGGTTTCACCATCTCCGACATGTGTTCCTCACTGTAAAGCCTACCCTATGCTCTCTGGGCTCATCAGGAACCTTCTCTTGCCAGAAAAAGGTATTGTCTTTCTCCTTCAGTGTGTATGAGTCAGCCAGATATGTCTTCTGGTGGGTAGCTATGTCAATGTGAAGTCCCTTGAGCTTCTCTTTTATTACAGCAGTCTTCTTGACATCACTGATATCTTGGAAGTCATCATTGTTCGACCATTCTAACTCCCAGTTTTACAGCTGGTCTCTTTGTTCTGTTGTCTTGCCTGGTGTAATGTTTTCAGTCTGCAGTTCGGATAATACCTAATCCCCACGCACCCAATGAGGAAAACAGATCATGGGGGGCCAGCACCTTTTTGACTGGAGGCTGCCCAGCTTAAATTGGGCGGCAGCTGTCCAATGAGATCTAAGAATCTTGCCCATTGTCGGAAGCAACACTCTAAGTCAATCGAACATAGTGGCTTATAACTGGCAACTGCTGCTTTCTGTGTTGTGTCAACACCATGAGGTGAAGCAGCTGTGTCCCCTCCCGAAAAGTGTCAACTTTACAAGGTGAAGCCAATACTCAAGCCAGTACATAAGCCAGGGTAGTACAAAATGGAGAGCAAGTTGTTGCCCATGTAGCAGACTAACCCTCTCCATGCAGCTGATGAATCTCAAGTCAAGTCAAGTCAACTTTTATTGTCATTTCGACCATAACTGCTGGTACAGTGCATAATAAAAATGAGACAATGTTTTTCAGGACCATGGTTTACATGACACAGTACAAAAAAACTAGATTGAACTACGTAATAAAAAAAGACACAGAGAAAGCTATACTAGACTACAGACCTACACTGGACTGCATAAAGTGCACAAAAACAGTGCAGGCATTACAATAAATAATAAACAGGACAGTAGGGCAAGGTGTCAGTCCAGGCTTTGGGTATTGAGGAGTCTGATAGCTTGGGGGAAGAAACTGTTACATAGTCCAGCCGTGAGAGCCTGAATGCTTCGGAGCCTTTTCCCTGATGGCAGGAGGGAGAAGAGATTGTATGAGGGGTTCTTGGGGTCCTTCATAATGCTGTTTCCTTTGCGGATGCAGTGTGTAGTGTAAATGTCCGTGATGGCAGGAAGAGAGACCCCGATGATCTTCTCAGCTGACCTCACTATCCGCTGCAGGGTCTTGCGATCCGAAATGGTGCAATTTCCGAAGCAGGCAAGTGATGCAGCTGCTCAGGATGCTCTCAATACAACCCCTGTAGAATGTGATGCGGATGTGGGGTGGGAGATGGACTTTCCTCAGCCTTCACAGAAAGTAGAGACGCTGCTGGGCTTTCTTTGCTATGGAACTGGTGTTGAGGGACCAGGTGAGATTCTCTGTCAGGTGAACACCAAGAAATTTGGTGCTCTTTACGATCTCTACCAAGGAGCCATCGATGTTCAGTGGAGAGTGGTCGCTCCATGCCCTCCTGAAGTCAACAACCATCTCTTTTGTTTTGTTCACATTAAGAGACAGGATGTTGGCTCTGCACCAGTCCATTAGCCGCTGCTCCTCCTCTCTGTAAGCTGACTCGTCGTTCTTACTGATGAGACCCACCACGATGAGTGGTGAACTTGATGATATGGTTCTAGCTGTGTGTTGCAGCACAATCATGGGTCAGCAGAATGAACAGCAGTGGACTGAGCACGCAACTCTGGGGAGCCTGACTAAAGTCTCCCAGTCAGGAAGTCTAGGATCCAGTTGCAGAGGGAGGTGTTCAGGCCCAATAGGCTCAGCTTTCCAATCAGTTTCTGAGGGATGATTGTGTAGAATGCTGAACTAAAGTCTATGAACAGCATCCGAACGTATGTGTCTTTTTTATCCACGTGGGTTAGGGCCAGGTGGAGGGTGGTGGCAATGGCGTCATCTGTTGAGTGTTTGGGACAGTACGCAAACTGCAGGGGGTTCAGTGAGGGGGGCAGCAGGGTCTTGATATGCCTCATGACGAGCCTCTCGAAATACTTCATGATGATGGATGTAAGTGCAACGGGATGGTAGTCATTTAGGCAGGACACTGAAGACTTCTTCAGCACGGGGACGATGGTGGCGGCCTTGAAGCATGTTGGAATGGTGGTGCTACTCAGGGAGATGTTGAAGATGTCAGTGAGAACATCTGATAGCTGGTCCTCGGAGCACTCTACCAGGGATGTTGTCTGGTCCAGCAGCCTTCTGTGGGTTGACCCTGCACAGGGTTCTTCTCACGTTGGCCATGGAGTGACACAGCACCTGGTCATTTGTAGGAAGGGTGGACTTCCTCGCCGCCACGTCATTTTCCGCCTCAAACTGGGCGTAGTTATTCAGCGCATTTGGGAGGGAGGCATCACCTGCACAGTCAGGTGATGTTGTCTTGTAATTGGTGATGTCCTAGATGCCCTTCCACATGCGCCACGTGTCGCCACTGTCCTGGAAGTGACTGTGGATTAGCTGGGCATGTGCACGCTTTGCCCCTCTGATGGCTCGGGACAGTTTGGTCCTTGCTGTTGTTAAAGCTGTCTTGTCGCCTGATCTGAAGGCAGAATCATGGGACCTCAGCAGTGCACGCACCTCTGCGGTCATCCATGGCTTCTGGTTGAATCTAAAGGAACGTCAGAGACTGATACAGTTTGGCACCAGCAGTGTTGCAGGAATTGCTAGTCAGCATTGAACTCAATGTAGGACAGTCTTAGAAAACTCACCAATGGATTTTTCATTGGGGTTTACTCCAAAAGCCTTTCCCATGAGTGGGTACAGGTACAAGGCAGCAGAGGTTTGAGATGAGGGTTTTCCTTCTCCTAGATGTGAAAGGCAACAAAGATATCTGCATCATCTGGATCTTGACAAGTACTCTTGAGTTCTGGACTAATGTTCTCTGTTAGCTTCATTAATCCCTGTTACCTCCATCGAAGCTTAATGAATTCAGTGATTGGTGGCATTACCGAGGATTATAAAGCTTCCCACAGCACATATGTGCTCACTTTGGCAGCACATATACTAAACAAAAAGGCCCCCGTGGAATGATGACACTCAGGTTTGTGAAGAAACATAGAAAACCCACAGCACAATACAGGCCCTTTTGCCCACAAAGTTGTGCTGAAATATGTCCTGACCGTAGAAATTACTAGACTTCCCCTTAGCCCATTTTTCTAAGCTCCATGTACCTATCCAAGAGTCTCTTAAAAGAGTTCCATATTTTATGGACAGCACAGTAGTGTAATGCTTTACACCACCAGCGACTGAAATTTTGGGGTTCAATTCCTGCTATTGTCGTTATGTTCTCCCTGTGTCTGTGTGGGTTTCATCCCATATTATAAAGGGTTAGGGTTAGTAAATTGTAGACACACTATGTTGGGATTGGAGGCATAGCAACACTTGTGGGCTGCCCCAAGCATATCCTTGAGCTGTATTGGTTATTGATACAAATGATGCATTTCACTAGGTTTCATTGTTTCAATGTACATGTGACAAATAAAGCAAAAAAAAATCTTTATCTTCCCCTGTGCTTCCTCTAAGTGGCATTCTACAAGAACAGTAGAGATTTATAATAAGTGCAATGATCAACAAGATACTTTGCTGATATTTTATCTGAATCTATGAATCAACTATTATATTCCTAAAACTATTAACTTCCTTCTCCTCTACCATCACTGTTTATTTCTATGTGGTGAGTGGCAAAGAAGCACTCAGTGAAGAGACTACATAGCCACAGATAGTTGGGGACAATGGTAATGTAGCAGTAAATGCGATGCCATTACATCTCAGGGCATCGGAGTTGAGTTAATTTCTGGTGCCCTGTATAATGAGTCTTTGTATGTCTTCCCCATGCAATGTGTGGATTTCCCCCCAGGTGTTCCGATTTCTTCCTACAGTCCAAAGATGTACCGTGTAGATTAATTGATCATTGTAAATTGTCCTGTGATTAGGTTAGGGTTAACCAACGTTATCGAGGGTTGCTGGGGCAGGATGGCTTGAAGGTTGAAAGACCAACTCTGTACTGTATTGCTAAGCAAGTAAATAGATAAATACACTGTAAATAGATCAAATAAATATATAAATGAATGAATGAATAAACAGATGATCCTTGGAAGTTGGCTGAGAGATATAGGGTCATAAAGCTGTACAGCACCAAAACTAGCTCTTTTTTCATGTTGACCTTTTGACCCAGCTACACCAATCCTGTGGTAGAAGCCTAACCTACCATACCTTGCCTATTTAAATTTTTTTTAATGTCTCTTGAACCTAATTATTGTAACTGATCCCATTCCTCCTCTAGCAGTGCATCCCAGATATCAACCACTCTGTGTAAAAAAAAGTTCTCTTACAGATCCTCTTTAAACTCCTACCTCTCACCTTAAAGCTATGCCTTCTTTATTTCTGATGGGAAAAAGATTATGACTTTCTACCCTATCTTCGCCTCTCCGAATCTTGTGTATTTTTATCAGGTAGGGTGAGACAATAGACAATAGGTGCAGGAGTGGGCTATTTGGCCCTTCGAGCCAGCATCACCATTCACTGTGATCAAGGCTGATCGTCCACAATCAGTACCCCGTTCCTGCCTTCTTCCCATATCCTTTGACTCTGCTATCTTTAAGAGCTCTATCTAACGCTTTCTTGAAAGCATCCGGAGAACTGGCTGCCACTGCATTCTGAGGCAGAGCATTCCACAGATCCACAACTCTCTGGGTGAAAAAGTTTTTCCTCAACTCCATTCTAAATGGCCTACCCCTTATTCTTAAACTGTGGCCTCTGGTCCTGGGCTCCCCCAACATCGGGAACATGTTTCCTGCCTCTAGTATGTCCAATCTCTTAATAATCTTATATGCTTTAATCAGATCCCCTCTCATCCTTCTAAATTCCAGTGTATACAAGCCCAGTCGCTCCAATCTTTCAACATATGACAGTCCAGTCACCCTGGGAATTAACCTTGTGAACCTACGCTGCACTCCCTCAATAGCAAGAATGTCCTTCCTCAAATTTGGAGACCAAAACTGCACACAGTACTCCAGGTGTGGTCTCACTAGGGCCCTGTACAACTGCAGAAGGACCTCTTTGCTCCTATACTCAACTCCCCTTGTTATGAAGGCCAACATGCCATTAGCTTTCTTCACTGCCTGCTGTACCTGCATGCTTACTTTCAGTGACTGATAAACAAGGACACCTAGATCTTGCTGTACTTCCCCTTTTCATAACTTGACACCATTCAGATAGTAATCTGCCTTCCTGTTCTTGCCACCAAAGTGGATAACCTCACATTTAACCACATTAAACTGCATCTGCCCACTCACCCAACCTGTCCAAGTGTTATGAGTGATGAACAGACCTGATGGACAATCGGGTACTGAGTTAACCATTCCTCCCCCCCGAGAACTACGAACTATTGCTGTTGTTATGCTGCTCATGAGAGAGAGAGATAAAGCCCAGGCAAGAATATTTGCTACAGATAAGAGGGGGAGAGAGACTGTTGATTTGCTGAATTATAACTCTTCCTGGATTATTTACTTTCTACTACAAGGACAGTACTTTGCTCGTTAACATTCCTCAGGAGATAGCAGGAGTGGCCTGATTTGATGCACACAGTCATTCATAGTTGATGGATAGTTGAGACCCCGTGAGTGGGGATAAAAAAATAGGTCTGGAGAGACACCCTTCAGACACACCAGTGGACACTGTTTGAATGTTGGGAACCCACAGAAAGGTGGGGGCTTTGACGACTGAACCAGGAGATCGGTCAGTAAAGCTCACAGTGTTACAGCAGGGCCGGTGGGGACTTGTGTGTGTGTCCACTCATGCCAGAGTGACGAGTCCACCACAGAAGAACGGTCTAGCTGAAGACCAGAGGGGTTATAACTGAATGACCACAACGATATGATGGATTAAGAAAGCAAAAGAAGGTTTGGCTGCTGTAGCTGTTACCTCTCGCTCTCTCTCTCTCTCTCTCTCTCTCTCTCTCCCTCTCTCTCTCTCTCTCTCTCTCTCTCTCTCTCTCCAATGATTTCAACACAACAACCGTAACTACTTCAGCATTTATGAACTGAACTTTATACTTTTCTATGACAATTCATTTACCCCTAGACATCGATGGAGCTTGTTTATTATTGATTATTATTATTCCTACACTTTTAGGTTTATTACAGCTAACTTGTTTTATATGTATATTTGCATTTTTGATATTGTATTGTGTAGTTTACTAATTAACACCTTTAGTTTGGTACCACCAGACTCCAACAGATTCTTCTTTCTCTGCTGATCTGACATCCAGTTACGGGGTTCATAACACAAGTCACACTGCATTCTCATAACATCCTGCTCACATTTCACTCTGCCACCCAGCTTTGTGTCATCTGCAAATTTGCTAATGTTACTTTTAATCCCTTCATCTAAATCATTAATGTATATTGTAAATAGCTGTGGTCCCAGCACTGAGCCTTACAGTATCCCACTAGTCACTGCCTGCCATTCTGAAAGGGACCCGTTAATCCTTACTCTTAGTTTTCTGTCTGCCAACCAATTTTCTATCCATGTCAGTACCCTACCCCCAATACCATGTGCTCTAATTTTGCCCACTAATCTCCTATGTGGGACCTTATCAAAGGCTTTCTGAAAGTCCAGGTCCACTGACTCTCCCTTGTCTATTTTCATAGTTACATCCTCAAGAAATTCCAGATTAGTCAAGCATGATTTCCCCTTCGTAAATCCATGCTAACTCGTTCCGATCCTGTTACTGCTATCCAAATGTGCCGCTATTTCATCTTTTATAATCGACTCCAGCATCTTCCCCACCATTGATGTCAGGCTAACTGGTTTATAGTTCCTTGTTTTCTCTCTCCCTTTCTTAAAATGTGGGATAACATTAGCTACCCTCCAATCCACAGGAACTGATCCTGAATCTATAGAACATTGGAAAATGATTACCAATGCGTCCACAATTTCTAGAGCCACCTCCTTAAGTACCCTGGGATGCAGACCATCAGGCCCTGGGGATTTATCAGCCTTCAGTCTCATCAGTCTACCCAACACCATTTTCTGCCTAATGTGAATTTCCTTCTGTTCCTCCGTTACCCTAGGTCCTCTGGCCACTATTACATCTGGGGGATTGTTTGTGTCTTCCCTGGTGAAGACAGATCTAAAGTATCTGTTCAAGTCGTTTGCCATTTCCTTGTTCCTCATAATAAATTCACCCATTTCTGTCTTCAAGGGCCCAACTTTGGTCTTAACTAATTTTTTCCTCGTCACATACCTAAAGAAGCTTTTATCCTTCTTTATATCCTTGGATAGCTTACCTTCGTACCTCATCTTTTCTCTCCGTATTGCCTTTTTAGTTATTTCTGGTGCTCTTTAAAAATTTCCCAGTCCTCTGGCTTCCCGCTCATCTTTGCTATTTTATATTTCTTCTCTTTTATTTTTATACTGACCTTGACTTCCCTTGTCAGCCACGGTCGCCCCTTACTCCCCTTAGAATCTTTCTTCCTCTTTGGAATGAACTGATCCTGCACCTTCTGTATTATTCCCAGAAATACCTGCCATTGTTGTTCAACTGTCATCCCTGCTGGGGTATCTTTCCAGTCAACTTTGGCCAGCTCCTCCCTCATGGCTCCATAGTCCCCTTTGTTCAATTGTAATACTGACACTTCCGATTTTCCCTTCTCCCTCTCAAATTGTAGATTAAAACTTATCATATTATGGTCACTACCTCCTAATGGCTCCTTTACCTCGAGTTCCCGTATCAAATCCGGTTCATGACACAACACTAGATCCAGAATTGCCTTCTCCCTGGTGGGCTCCAGTACAAGCTGCTCTAAGAATCCATCTTGGAGGCACTCCACAAACTCCCTTTCTGGTGAGGTGGGGAAGGACCATAGTTTAAGGGACTTCTCCCACTGGAGAGGGTGGAAACCCCTCAATTATTGTGGCATTTAATACAAAACCCCAGTTGCCGCATGAGTGGCAGAGTGCTGGAATAAGACAGACAGACAGACATACTTTATTGATCCTGAGGGAAATTGGGTTTCGTTACAGCCGCACCAACTAAGAATAGTGTAGAAATATAGCAATATAAAACCATAAATAATTAAATAATAAGTTAATTATGCCAAGTGGAAATAAGTCCAGGACCAGCCTATTAAGGTAGAAGGGCTAAAGTGTGTGTACTTCAATGCAAGAAGCATCAGGAACAAAGGTGATGAACTGAGAGCTTGGATACATACATGGAATTATGATGTAGTAGCCATTATGGAGACTTGGCTGGCACCAGGACAGGAATGGATTCTCAATATTCCTGGACTTCAGTGCTTTAAAAGGGATAGAGAGGGGGGAGAAAGGGGAGGAGGGGTGGTATTACTGGTCAGGGATACTATTACAGCTGCAGAAAGGGTGAGTAATGTAGCAGGATCCTCTTTTGAGTCAGTATGGGTGGAAGTCAGGAACAGGAAGGGAGCAGTTACTCTACTGGGGGTATTCTATAGGCCCCCTGGTAGCAGCAGAGATACCGAGGAGCAGATTGGGAGGCAGATTTTGGAAAGGTGCAAAAATAACAGTGTTGTTATCATGGGTGACTTTAACTTTCCTAATATTGATTGGCACTTGATTAGTTCCAAGGGTTTAGTTGGGGCAGAGTTTGTTAAGTGTGTCCAGGATGGATTCCTGTCACAGTATGTTGACAGGCTGACTAGGGGGAATGCCATACTAGATCTAGTATTAGGTAACGAACTGGGTCAGGTCACAGATCTGTCAGTGGGTGAGCACCTGGGGGACAGTGATCACCGCTCCCTGACCTTTAGCATTATCATGGAAAAGGATAGAATCAGAGCGGATAGGAAAATTTTTAATTGGGGAAGGGCAAATTATGAAGCTATAAGGCTAGAACTTATGGATGTGAATTGGGATGATGTTTTTGCAGGAAATGTACTATGGACATGTGGTCAATGTTTAAGGATCTCTTGCAGGTTGTTAGGGATAAATTTGTCCCGGTGAGGAAGATAAAGAATGGTAGAGTGAAGGAACCATGGGTGACAAGTGAAGTGGAAAATCTAGTCAGGTGGAAGAAGACAGCATACGTGAGGTTTCGGAAGCAAGGATCAGATGGGTCTATTGAGGAATATAGGGTAGCAAGAAAAGAGCTTAAGAAGGGGCTGAGAAGGCCTTGGCGAGTAGGGTAAAGGAAAACCCCAAGGCATTCTTCAATTATGTGAAGAACAAAAGGATGACAGGAGTGAAGGTAAGACTGATTAGAGATAAAAGTGGGAAGATGTGCCTGAAGGCTGTGGAAGTGAGCGAGGTCCTCAATGAATACTTCTCTTCGGTATTCACCACTGAGAGGGAACTTGATGACGGTGAGGACAATATGAGTGAGGTTGATGTTCTGGAGCATGTTGATATTAAGGGAGAGGAGGTGTTGGAGTTGTTAAAATCCATTAGGACAGATAAGTCCCCGGGGCCTGATGGAATATTCCCCAGGCTGCTCCACGAGGCAAGTGAAGAGATTACTGAGCCTCTGGCTAGGAACTTTATGTCCTCGTTGTCCACGGGAATGGTACCGGAGGATTGGATGGAGGCGAATGTTGTCTATTTGTTCAAAAAAGGCGGTAGGGATAGTCCAGGTAATTATAGACCAGTAAGCCTTATGTCTGTGGTGGGAAAGCTGTTGAAAAAGATTCTTAGAGATAGGATCTATGGGCATTTAGAGAATCATGGTCTGATCAGAGACAGTCAGCATAGTTTTGTGAAGGGCAGATCGTGACTAACAAGCCTGATAGAGTTCTTTGAGGAGGTGACCAGGCATATAGATGAGGGTAGTGCAGTGGGTGTGATCTACATGGATTTTAGTAAGGCATTTGATAAGGTTCCACATAGTAGGCTTATTCGGAAAGTCAGAAGGCATGGGATCCAGGGAAGTTTGGCCAGGTGGATTCAGAATTGGCTTGCCTGCAGAAGGTCGTGGTGGAGGGAGTACTTTCAGATTGGAGGGTTGTGACTAGTGGTGTCCCACGAGGATCTGTTCTGGGACCTCTACTTTTTGTGATTTTTATTAACGACCTGGATGTGGGGTTAGAAGGGTGGGTTGGCAAGTTTGCAGACGACACAAAGGTTGGTGGTGTTGTAGATAGTGTAGAGGATTGTCAAAGATTGCAGAGAGACATTGATAGGATGCAGAAGTGGGCTGAGAAGAGGCAGATGGAGTTCAACCCAGGGAAGTGTGAGGTTGTACACTTTGGAAGGACAAACTCCAAGGCAGAGTATAAAGTAAATGGCAGGATACCTGGTAGTGTGGAGGAGCAGAGGGATCTGGGGGTACATGTCCACAGATCCCTGAAAGTTGCCTCACAGGTAGATAGGGTAGTTAAGAAAGCTTATGGGGTGTTAGCTTTCATAAGTCAAGGGATAGAGTTTAAGAGATGTGATGTAATGATGCAGCTCTATAAAACTCTAGTTAGGCCACATTTGGAGTACTGTGTCCAGTTCTGGTCGCCTCAGTATAGAAAGGACGTTGAAGCATTGGAAAGGGTACAGAGGAGATTTACCAGGATGCTGCCTGGTTTAGAGAGTATGGATTATGATCAGAGATTAAGGGAGCTAGGGCTTTACTCTTTGGAGAGAACGAGGATGAGAGGAGACATGATAGAGGTGTACAAGATATTAAGAGGAATAGACAGAGTGGATAGCCAGCGCCTCTTCCCCAGGGCACCACTGCTCAGTACAAGAGGACATGGCTTTAAGGTAAGGGGAGGGAAGTTCAAGGGGGATATTAGAGGAAGGTTTTTCACTCAGAGAGTGGTTGGTGCATGGAATGCACTGCCTGAGTCAGTGGTGGAGGCAGATACACTAGTGAAGTTTAAGAGACTACTAGACAGGTATATGGAGGAATTTAAGATAGGGGGTTATATGGGAGGCAGGGCTTGAGGGTCGGCACAACATTGTGGGCTGTACTGTTCTATGTTATATTGGCTCAGGGTGTCTGACACTCTGAGGGAGGAGCTGTAAAGTTTGATGGCCACAGGCAGGAATGACTTCCTATGACGCTCATTGTTACATCTCGGTGGAATGAGTCTCTGGCTGAATGTACTCCTGTACCTAACCAGTACATTATGGAGTGGATGGGAGTCATTGTCCAAGATGGCATGCAACTTGGACAGCATCCTCTTTTCAGACACCACCGTCAGAGAGTCCAGTTCCACCCCCACAACATCACTGGCCTTACGAATGAGTTTGTTGATTCTGTTGGTGTCTGCTATCCTCAGCCTGCTGCCCCAGCACACAACAGCAAACATTATAGCACTGGCCACCACAGACTCGTAGAACATCCTCAGCATTGTCCGGCAGATGTTAAAAGACCTCAGTCTCCTCAGGAAGTAGAGACGGCTCTGACCCTTCTTGTAGACAGCCTCAGTGTTCTTTGACTAGTCCAGTTTATTGTCAATTCTTATCACCAGGTATTTGTAATCCTCCACCATGTCCACACTGACCCCTTGGAGGGAAACAGGGGTCACTGGTGCCTCAGCCCTCCTCAGGTCTACCACCAGCTCCTTAGTCTGTTTCACATTAAGCTTATGAAATAGTATGAAAAGCATTGACAATATATGTGGAAAGGCATGGAACTGTTTACTCTTGTAAATATTTTAATATTGTGAATAAAGTTTATTTTGTTAAAATAAATATACATATTTTACAGGTAATTTCTGGCTTATTTCCCCTTCATTTTTAGTCCTGTTGAAGGGTTTTAGTTTTCTATGGATGTTGCCTGACCTACTGAGTTCCTCCAACATTTTGTGTGTGTTACTCTGGATTTCCAGCATCTGCAGAATCTCTTGTGTTTACTTTTTTTCAGGTCACTCCTGAGTTTCCTTTGCTCCAGGAAAACAAGCCCAGTCATCTATTCTTTCCCATAACTGAAGTCCTACAATCGAGGTAACATTCTGATAAATGTTCTCTGGGCTGTCTTCGGCACCATCACATCCTTCATTTGCAGTGGCAACTTAGCTCAAGGAGTAAAGGTTTGTCTAGCCTGGAAGCAGCTCTCCAATCTTGGAGCACACTCCCTAGGAATTAATGAGAAAGGTACAGAGTTCAAGATCAAGTTTAAGTTCAAGTTTATTGTCGTCTGACTGTAATATACAACCAACATTCCTCCAGACCACAGTGTACCCACAATACATATATCAAACACAACACATAAAACGTTACCACAAATAAGTTAATATCATTAAAAGTGCATGTATTGCCCAGCACAAGTAAATAGTACAGAAAACAGTGAACAGCTCGCTGTCCTAGTGACAAGACCTTGGTGGTGGCAGGGTATTCATTAGTCTCTCAGCCTGAGGGAAGAAGCTGATTTCCAGTCTGGCAGTCCTAGTCCTGATGCTTCTGTATCTCCTTCTTGATAGTAGTGGGTCAAAAAGATTGTGAGATGGGTGGTAGGGATCCTCAATGATGCTTTTGGCCCTTCATATACAACACTCCCAGTAAATGTCACAATTGGTGGGAAGGGAGACCACAGTGATCCTCTCGGCAGTTTATACTGTCCTCTGTGGGGTCTTGCAGTTCTATGGCTTGCAGCTTTTGTACCGCATTAACAGCCAGACAGGACACTTGATGGTGCTCTTGGAGAAAGTTGTCAGAATGGGGCAGTAGCCTTGCACACATCAACCTCCTCAGAAAGCTGCTGTGCTTTCTTGACTAATGGGGATGCATGGGTTCAGGTTAGATTGTCTGCTATGTGCGCATCAAGGAACTTTGTGCTCTTTACTCTCTCCACAGCAGAGTCATTGATATGCAATGGAGAATGGTCAAACTGCACCTTCCTATAGATCACAATCATCTTATTTGACATGTCTAAGTTGAAACTGAGGTTGTTGTTCTTACACCATTTGATATGCCTCTTTACCTTCTCTCTGTATGTTGATTCATCATTGTTGCTGATGAGGTTAACCACTGTATATATAATCAGTGAACTTGATTATGTGGTTTGAGCTGTATCTGGAAGTGCAGTCGTGAGTCAGCAGTGTGAACTTCAGCAGTGCTCATCATATCGGAGTTTGAGATGTTGCTACCAACTTGGACTAATGGAGATCTTTCCGTCAAGGTGTCCAAGATCCAGTTATAGCGAGGGGTGCTGAATCCCAACGAGGCCAGTTTACCTGCCAGCCTCTGAGGGATGATCATGTTAAACTCTGAGCTGATGTTGATGAACAACAACCTGGCGTTTGAGGAATCATTTTCTCGATGGGTCAGGACAGAGTAGAGGGCTGAGGCATCAGTGCACCAGTTTGAGTGGTAGGCAAACTGGAAAAGGCCTGATGTAGCTGGAAAGTGCGATTTAATACACTCCATCACCAGCTGCTCTCAGCACTTCGTGATTGTTGAGGTCCGTGACACTGGGCAGTAATTGTTTAGGCCAGTTACCATCGCTCTCTTAGGCACTGGACTGATGGTAGCTGTAGGGACAGTGGACTGTTGCAAAAAGATATTAAAGATGTCCATTAAAACCTCTGTTAGCTGGGCTGCACAATCCCTCAGCTCTGATCAAGTATTTTGTCCAATCCAAGCAACACACACAAAATGCTGGAGGAACTCAGCAGGCCAGGCAGTGTCTATGGAAAAGAGTACAGTCCACATTTCGGGCCGAGACCCTCCATCAGGACTGGAGGAAAAAAAGATGAGGAGTCAGAGTAAGAGGATGGAGGGAGGGGAAGAAGAAACACAAGGTGATAGGTGAAACTGGGCACAGTAGAGGGGTGAAGTAAAAAGCTGAGAAGTTGATGGGTGAAAGAGATATAGGGCTGGAGAAGGGGGAATCTGATAGGAGAGGACGTGGAAGAAAGAAAAAAGGGAGGAGCACCAGATAGAGGTAAGGAGGTAAAGTGAGAGAAGGAAATGTGAATGGGGAATGGTGAAGGGGGGGCATTACTGGAAGTTCGAGAAATTGACTGTGGTATGGAGCGAGGACCCACTCCACGCATTAAGCTGTAACTGTGCAGCACTTTCATTTCCTGCTTGCTAATGAGGTAGATTTGGAGATTTTATTGTTCTTTATGATCAGTGGTGTTTTTTGATCATGGGAAAGATGAATAGGACAAGAAATTTCACTATTTATTGGTGCCAGAGAGGCCGTTACAACCATGTGCGCTGCAATCTTTTTGGTTTCTTCATTGTGTGGATTTGCAAGAACCTGGTGGTCTTGATTTGATGTTGAAGTAGAACCCTAATTTATCTGTATGATTGGTTCTTCATATATTTTCAAACACCTAAGACTAACAAAAAAAATTGCATTACCATTTAGAAGGACAATTAAGATAAAATCATGTTGATGTGGGGGTGGAATTTCATATGGCCATGTTTGTAATGGGATGCCAGTAAACCAATAGATTTTAATGATAATCAGATAGCTTTTATTTTCACTTCTTCAGGCCTTTCCCATGAGTAGAATTTAAATTGAAATCCTCTCAAAATTGCTATATAAGGCATATGAAATGTTGAAATTGACCCCACAGCCACCATTTACACTGGCAGCTTATTCCACACTCTCACCACCGTCTCATGTTCTCCTTAAATATTCCTCCTTACACCCTTAACCCATGACCTCTAGTTGTAGTGTCCACCAACTTCAGTGGAAAAAGCCTGCTTGCATTTACCCTCATAATTTTATATACCTCTATCAAATCTCCTCTCAGCCTTCTACGTTCTAGGGAATAAGGTCCTAGCCTTTTCAGCCTTTCCCCATGACGCAGGTCCTCAAGTCCTGACAACATCCTTGTAAATTTTTTTGCACTCTTTCTATCTTATTTACATCTTTCCTGTAGTAGGTGACCAAAACTGGACATAATGCTCCAAATTAGACCTCACCAATGTCTTATACAATTTTAACATAATATCCCAACTCCTGTTCTCAGTACATTGATTTACGAAGGCCAGTGTGCCAAAAGCTTTCTCTATGACTGCATCTACCTGTGAAACAATTCTCAAGGAATTATGGATCTGAATTCCCAGATTCCTCTGTTTCACCACATTCCTCAGTGCCCTACTGCTCACTGTGTAAGACCTACTGTGTTAGTCTTCTGAAAGTGCAACACCTCACACCTCTCTGCATTAAATTCCATCTGCCATTTTCAGACCATATCTCTAACTGGTCCAGATTCTGCTGCAAGCTTTGAGCTTTGATTAACATTTCAAAACTTGCAATTCTTTTTCCTTGATAAATTAACCATCAATAATGTGTTGACACTGCTTAATCTTTATGAAAAAAGTTATTATCACCTTTGGCACTGGGTTAGTTGAGGGGTTGGTGAAACAGATGTTCGGACGAATTGTCTGTGATACATGTTAGTCTCGTCAAACAATGTCACTATAAGAGCAATTTGGCTACTTTACTCATGCACAAATGTGCAAAGCAGTTTTACCTGGGACAGATTACACCAGCGATCATTTCAGGTAAAATTATGCCCACCAGGAATTGTGTATCTAGAACCTGACAACCTTCTGATACCACAGACACGAAGACATGACAGGTCAGGTTGTACATTGTAATTTTCTCTATTTGTCATTATATATTGCAACTTTTAGTTTTGACCACAAACAAAAGAAAATATACAGATGCTGGAAATCTGAGCAACACACACAAAATGCTGGCGGAACTCAGCAGGTCAGGCAGCATTTAGAAAGAGTACAGTTGAGGTTTTGGGCCGAAATCCTTCGGCAGGACTGATCTCCAACTTTCGTTCAGAAAATGGTAAATAGCTTGCAGGACATGGTGGATTGAACACGGATGATACATTAAGTGATAGGTCAACAAATTGACATTAAGCATTGCATTATCACTTTCCACATTTGCTAGCTGACTGGCTGAGAGTTCCCAGCACCTTCTGGTTTTAAATCAGATTTACAGCATCTGTAGTTTTTGATTTCTAATTTCTAAGCATTTCACTTTATCTTTTATTTGGAGGTCAAGTTTTTTAGCTATGCAATGAAGTTTGTATCACTTATAATGTGCTCATTCTTTTTCTGTTATAGCCCATGATTCAGTGCAGAGATGTCTTCAGTAGAGCATGAAACCTCCTTAATAGTATCACAACTATTATCACATAAATCTTTAGTCAGACAGGAATCCTATACATCACTTCAGCAGTGAGAAACAGTAGCTGTGGAAGGCACAACACTGGTACCAAACTACCCTCAATCAAGGACATATAGAGAAAGGTGCTAGAACAAGGCCAGTAACATCATGAAGAATCCCATCCATTCTGCTCATAGACTGTTTGTCGCACTTTCACTGGGAGGAGGCTACTTAGCATCTATGACAAAATCACCAGACTCAAAAGTCCTACTTCCCCAAGCAGTAAGGCTGATTCACACATCTACCCACTAACCTACCGCACCACAACTACTACTTTATCACTTCCTGTCAGTCACCTTATGTACAAAGATTCTTGTGCCTAGTATCAATTTATGAACAAACAATCAATGTATATAAGCTATCTCATGTAGTTACATTTATTGTATTTTTTTACATTATTGTGTTCTTTTTTTGTGGTGTATTGGATCTGATCTAACAATTACTTTCTTCACTTTTACACTTGTGTACTGGAAATGTTATTAAGCAACCTTGAATCTTGAATCAGAGATGGTAGAGTAATACCAAAAAGCTCCTGGGCTGCCCTTATATTACTTATATTATATGCCCTTATATTATAATTCTGCCCATTTTTCCTTTGTTTTTAAAATTTCCTCTTTTAAAGCAGGGTATTAAACATAATGTAAAGTTAATTGTGTTCATTGACAAGACATAATAGTCATACCTAAATATATGTAATACGCTCCACCAAATGTACATTAACTAGCATTTTACAAAAAAAATCCTGTTGATGTGCTGAGTAGGCAGGCAGGTAAAAAGCAGTCCTGGATTAGGAAACTGTAGCAACAGCCTTCAGGAAGCTGGAAAGAAGAACAAGCATTGTCTAAGTGTTTAATTTTCAACTTTGGCTCAGAATCAGTTCCAGGTCATTTGGTCTTCTTGTCACAGATTGAATTCCATAGCCAGCATGCCCTCATCAGGTAAATATTATTCCTGGTGATTTACAGGTTCTTCATTATTTTCTGCGCTTGTGCTTTGGTGCTGTAGGATTCTGATTACTCCCCTCTTCATAAAACTCAGCCAAACCCCAAAAACCATGACAGTATCATATCTTACTTGTTCATCAGCCTTGCCCTTGCATTAATTTTCTGTCACCTGCGTTCATGTGAAAAGGTGATAAGGAACAGCAAGTTTGTAATACAATCACCTTTGCATTTAAACCTCTGCAATGTATTTACCTTTTTCCATCACTGTAGCCTGCTAGAGATCTCAAACCACTCCTTCCCTAACAACTCTCTTCTGACTGAACATGTGGCACAGTGGCACAGGAGTTAGCACTGCTAGTTCAGCCCCAAAGAGCCGGATTCAATTGTGGCCTTTGGTGCTGTCTGTATGCCTCTCTGTATGAGGGTAGTAATAGATCGAGCATATTGCGCCTAGAGATCAGTGACCGATGGTGTTACACAGGGATCTGTTCTGGGCCCCCTTGCTTTTTATGATTTTAGTGACTTGGATAAGGAAGTGGAGTGGTAGGTTAGTAAGTTTCCAAATGACATGAAGGTTGGTGGAATTGTGGATATTGTAGAATGTTGTAGTAGGTTACGACGGGACATTGATAATACGCTAAGCTGAACTGAGAGGTGGCAGATGGAGTTCAATTTGGAGTGTGAAGTGATTCACTCTGAAAGGTCGAACTTGAAGCCAGAATACAGGGTTAGTGGCAGATTCTCAACAGAGTGGAGGAACAGAGGAATCTTGATACACATCCATAGATTCTTCAAAGTTGCAACACAGGTTGATACAGTGGTTAAGAAGGTATATGGCGTGTTGGCCTTTATTACTATAAATTTCTGGTTAGACTACACTTGGAATATTGTATTCAGCTCTGGTTAACTTGTTATAGGACATGGAATCTATAGAGAGGGTGCAGAAATTTACCAGGATTAGACAGCATGTCTCCTGAGAATAGGTTGAGCGAGCTAGGCCTTTTCTCTTTGGAGAGGAGGATGAGAGGTGACTTGATAGAGGTGCATAAGATGATAAGAGTCATCAGCAGAGACTTTTCTCCAGGGCAGAAATGGCTAATACAAGAGGACATAACTTTAAGGTGTTTGGAGGAAAGTATGGGGGGAGGGGGTAATGTCAGAAATAGGTTTTTTTACATAGAGAGTGGTAAGTATATGGAATGCACAGCTAGGGTGGTTTACAGGCAGATACATTAGGGACATTTAAGAGATTTAGATAGGCACAGGGATGAAAGGAAAATGGACGACCACGTGGGAGGGTAGGATTAGATTGATCTTGGAGTAGGTTAAAAGGTCGGCACAAAATCGTAGGCCGAAGGGCCTGTACTAGTCTATATTCTAAACATGTTTCTCCTGGGTTCCTTCCATATACCAAGACATGGCAGGTTAATAGCTTGACTACTTTAAATTGTCCCTAATGCAGGTGGCTGAGAAGAAAGGTGTGGGATTTAATTGGGATGGAAAAGGAATAAAAGAATTGATGTAAATGGATGTTTAATGGTCAGCCTGGTTGTGGTAAGCTAAATGGCCTGTTTCTGTGCTGTTCAATTCTTTTAGCTTTATGAAAAATTCCACAATATAAAATCTGTATGGAAGATTAAAGAACAATCCTTTCATGCATGGTTTGTGCCTTGTAGTCTCTCTTCCGCAGTTTTACATCCCATAAATAAATTGAGGCAATTCTGTCCTTTTGCATTGTCTTGTTCTTCTACTGATAGTTCCGCCTTTGGCCACAAATTTCCACCATGGTAGAAATTCATCATTGGTCGCTGGTTCCAAAATTCCTTACAATACTTGTCACCCTTCGAACTTTTGTCATGACAGTAGATTTTGACCTATTTTAAGTCTTATACTCATTTGTCATTAGCAAATTCATTAACACGTAATTCTGCAGATGCTGGAAATTCAGAGGCAACTCACACAAAATACTGGAGGAACTTAGCTGGTCAGGCAGTATCTTCTGCTTCTTCTTTGGCATACCTTCAAATATCTGTTTGACTACAAGATCACTCCTCTGATATCTCCTTTGTTTGTAGTGTCTTTAAGTTAGTGGCCTCCGTGGAACATATTTCTAAAAAGCTTTTCTAAAGAATATTTTTCTAAATGATAGTCTTTTCCGAATCGATGTAAATTGTTGTTAATTTGATATGAGAAAGTCAATGAATTATTTCATTTAAATATATATTGGACTTAATGTTTAATCTGCTCCATATTGTTAATTTGAACATCAACCACAAGGCTTTTTATACTTTTTATACTTTTTATAAACACAGCACTTTGCCATTGAACTTCTTTAAAATAATTTAGTTTTGTTGTTAGCGACATTTTCCAACCATTGCTGTCAATCTATTAGACTTTCTCCTCTCGGTCTGAAATGGGGAAATCCCCTTTTTAGCTTACAAAATAAGCACAACAGAATTTTTCAACAATGAATCAACTTAACTAATCAAACCAACAATTTACTGTAATAGTTTTAAGTCTTGGACTATGTTTTATTCTTCTAGAAATCAAGCAGTTGTTGTGTATTAATATTCCAATGCAGAATGAATGATGGAACTAAAGACATAATGTGTTTTGGATATATTCAGAACTAAAGGCATATTTTGTGATGGATATATTCAGATACATGTTTCATTAAATAAGCACTTCTGTTTTTAAAATTGTTGTGCTGTGACTCTGAAAGAACTTTAGCTGAAATTCCTCCCAGGCATGTTGTAGTTGAACTCAAACACTACATCTCATTTACTGTCGACTTTGATTATATCTGCATCTCTCAATTAATTTGAATTATGATGAAGACTATCTCATAAACACATATTTGGTGCTTTTAGTTGAGAAGAGGTCATGTTGTGTTATATAAAATAATGATATTGATTTACTGTATGTATATTTGTAGAGTAGGATTAATTGAGGTACTCTTGTGTGGAGATATGCTCAAAACAAGCATGACAGGAGAATCAGGTCTGCCATTCTGGATCTTTATTGTTACTCCTGTGAACTTTGGTGGGGTGCTATACTGGAATTATTAAATTTACCCTATAAAATTAACATAAGCATCTTATTATAGACTGGTCAAACTTTAGCTGATTCTCACAGTTCTCTAGGTTTCCTTTGAACAATAGGATATCCTGTTCCATTTTATTGGTAATGACATCAGAGTTAGCTTAAACCTGCACGTCTTTCCTGTGTACAATCACATGTGAGATCCAATCATTTAAACAGTATTCATCCATTCCTTGTAAACATTGCACATTGCATTGCGAATATTGCTGCTGAAGAGGGAAGACGATTCAGGAAGAAGCAAATTTAAAGGCCTTCTGTTTGCCTTGAAGATGAATGAACACTGTAATTAACAATGGGTAGGGTCCAAATGTTGCCAATAGGAGAGCAATGCACTTCAGAGAAATTTGAAAAAGGAGGAACACTACTTCGTATACAAAATTAAAAGGACGTTCCTTATTTAGATCTGTGAAGCAACTTCCTTAGAAGACCACAGGAGGTAAAGTTTAGGATGAGAAAGAAACAGGAAAGACTCGGGGCATGCCAGTGCTTTCAAAGTTCAAAGTAAATTTATTATCAAAGTATCTACACCATATACAACCACGAGATTCATTTTCTTGCAGGTACCCCAGGAAAAAAAAGATAAAATACTGTATAACCCATGAAAAACCACACACAACAAAAGCCAACAAATATCCAATATACAAAAGTGGTTCAGCACCGAGGCAAGAGACGCTGGTCTAGGAGCCCAACGGCTGCACAGCAACAAATGCTCTTGAAACTGCTGGTGGCATTGTACCCTAGACTCCTGCACCTCCCACCCTATGGTAATAGTGAGAAGAGAGGGTAACAGGTCAAAAGCAGGCAGACAGGATGAGTTCAGGTGGGGAATCTTGGCTGGCACAAAGTAGTGGTGCTGAACCCACTACTTTGCAGCCACTGAAGTATCTTTGAAGTGAACTGCAAAGTAAGAAACATAACAATACATTACAAAGCGGCATGCTCCTAAAAACAGAAATGTGAAAAAAGCTGGAGAATATGTGTTTAGTGGTGTTGATAAAAAGGCTGGGATACGGGAAATATTCTTCTTCTGTACACTACCTGTATTATTAGATTTTGTTTCTCCACTTTAAAAAGCTTGATTCAGATACAAGGGTGCTACAAACTGAGTTACAAAGAGCCATTCAATCTTTTGCAGATGCCATTAATAAAATGAAAGCCATTCAAACAGAACAGTGCATGAGTGTGAAATCTTTGCTCCCTTAAAGCTTATCAAAACATTGGATCCATTATTTGCAAACACAAAATACTATGGATGCTGGAAATATGAAATCAAAACTGAAAATGTTAGAAATGCATTCATTCCAAATTCCTTTGATAATTCTAGATAATCAATCCACATAACTTAAGCCTTCACCATTGTCATTTAACATTTTCTGTTTAATACTTAGTCTTTTCTTTTTCTTTCTTGCTCTCCTCCATCTATATCTTGAAGGGTGTTTATAACTACCTTTTCCTACTTCTGATAAAAAGCTATTTGTTTCTTTCTCTAAAGATGCTGCAAATTTACTCAGTATTTTCAGAGTCAAGAGTATTTTGCTTCTTAAAAAACATTTCTCTGGGTCTATAAAAATTCCTTTTAAGTATGTGCTTTAATCTTGACAAACTTCAACTCATTCAGAATGATGTTGCACTTTTGACTAAAACCCAGATGAGAGAATACATCATTTCCATCCAAACTACTCTGCTTTGGCTTCCCGTAGAATTCTTCTAGAATTGGTTCTGAAGTTATCTTACTTGTTTTTAAAGCTCTCAGTGGTCCAGGACTGGAGTACAGGTGTCCCCCACTTTACAAATGTTCACTTTACGCCACTTCACTTTCACAAAAGACCTACATTAGCAGCCTGTTTTTGCATTACAAAGAGGATTTTCACTTATACGGAATTTTTTCCCATATAAATTAATGGTTCTTCGCTTTACGCCATTTCCGCTTAAGTAAGGTTTCATAGGAATGCACCATCCTTGTGGGGGGGGGGGGGTAAGAGACACCTGTATATCGCAGAATCACTTTTGTTTTATAATCCCGCTCAAGCTCTTCGATCTTCTTCCACCTTTCAAACTTTAAAAAATCCTCCTCAAAAGAAAATTGGCAGGTTAGTTTTTTTAACTATGCTCCTAAACTGAGGGACTCCATAGCTAAACTATAAGGGATGTTAACTCAGTTGACACTTTTAAATAATAGCTTGAAAGCTATTTACTTAACCTTGCTTTTAATTAACATAATTTTGTCTGTTATCTTCATGCTTGCATTTAATCTCATTGTAAAGCACTTTGAATTACATCATTTGAGAAAAGCATTCTACAAATAAATTATTAATATTATTGGTAACTAGTTCGGTAAAACTTTATAACAATCTCTCCATGCAAGTGTACCTTTCCAAACAATATCTATGTGTAGTCTCACCAAGGGCTGTAAAATTGTAGTATGATAATCCTTGCTTCTGTATTAAAAACTTCTTGCTATGCTAACCAAATTATCACTTAATCTCATCATGCTCTAAAAGGAAGACTAGATTTGAGAAACTAAATGGCCTGCTTCTATTGCTAGGTTCACTTTTGTCTCCTATTTCACTATTCAGAGCCACAAATTCAGTTCTCATGTTAAAATGTGAAGCTGATCCTTCCTTCTATTCACTTTGCTATCTGAAGCAATACACTATCCTCTGCTCATGGCGACCAATAATAGGTTAATTGATTTTCTGAAACGACTGAAGTATTATTCTGAGTTTCCATGATCTTTCCAGTTCAAATTTCCAAACCATTCCAAATTTGATTCTTAACCATGTTTATTAAGACATAAGACATTGGAACCAAGTTAGGCCATTCGGCCCATTGAATTTGTTCCACCATTCAAATCATGGCTGATTTATTTTCCATTTCAAACTAATTTCAACCTAAATCATTTTCGATTAGGCATTTTCCTACTAAATGTTGACTTCAACTGCTTCATATAATAAATCTACTTACAAAGTTTTAACAGCACATAGTTCTGCTGGTGTCATTTAAGAATAATTTTTTACTGCTCTGTATGTCCTATTACTGTGTCCTTTTGCCTTGTACAGCATGTTTTTATTAACCACTCATCTTCCATACTATCAAGTCATTTCATTCATAAAGATAAAAAGCTTGATAAACTTAGCAGGTCAGGCAGGCCCCATCTATGGAAAGAGGAAAGTTAATGTTTAATACCAGGACCTTTCATCAGAACTGAGAACGAGCTTTCATTTTGACAGTTTGGCTCCTCCATCTTTCACTCCTTGTGCCGGATCTCAAAGTTCTTAGAGTACTGATGACCAATGAATGATCTAAAATGTTAAAGTTTTCTTTTTCTAAAGATGCTAAATAAGTATTTCCAGCTGTTTGTTTTAGATTCAGATTTCATGCATCCACAGTATTTTGCTTTTGCCTTGCTGTCTCTTCTTGTCTTCACGTGAAATTCATCTCTGACAGCCTAGCCTTTCCCTTGCTCTTACCTAATAGCTTCATTGCATGCCTAACTTTACCTCACTCTTTGAATGTCTGTTTTCTTGATGTTCACTCTTTACAACTGCACAGAGGTGAACCTTTTCTGCAAAATTTTTGGCCCCTGGGATCTGACTGTTAACATGGTGATTGTCATTATGCACTCTATAATATTAAATATGAAGTTACTAATATTGAAACATTTTACAATACTCTAAAAGGTCTGGTTTAACACAAAAGAAACCTCACACATTTCCAGAGGTTTAAGACTGTGCAAGGTGATTAAAAGTGGAACAATATTCTCACTGAGATCGCAAGTACAAAAGAGATTGTTTTCTTCTATTATGCATTACCCTGGAAATGCACCAAGTAAGCTCTTGCAATTGCATCAGGTGATTGACCAAGAACCTTTACAGACCTATGTTGAAGAACTCTTCAGGTTCAAGATCCAGAGAAGTGTTGAAAGTTTCTCAAGTTGGATAGCTTCAAACAAGTGGGGTTTTTTAATTGATGGAATATCTATTACTGAGTGGGTTGTGATTGTGTGGATTTTTCCAGCCTAGAGCAGTGTAAATTCTCAGTCACTGAGTTAATTCAACATCATGGTTGAATGATTTAGGAACATTACAGTAATCAAGAGAAGAGATGATCAGGCAAGAAAGTGGACAAAGTAGGTCAGCCACGAGACCAAATATTTGTAAGTCACAAATATGGCTCTGTACTTAGTAGTTGAACATGGCCTAATGTTCTTAATGTGATGTGTCCTTAGTATAATCTGCATTCCCAAGAACCTTTCCCTCAAAAACCAACTTGTCTATATCTTTTAAGTAATATAAAAATATTTACTACTGGCATCAGTAACTTTAGCTGGTCAAACATGCTAAGTAAAGGTGCAACATACTCAGGTAACATCTCTATCATACTTTGTATCTGCCCTTGTGTCTTGCTTCAGTGGTCCAAAGCAATTTTTCATACTCACCTGATTCTTAATAAAAACTAAATATTTATTGCTTTATTAAATCCAGTTCTGATTCTCTTTGCTGTTAACCTTTGGATCAATCTTAGTGAAGGTTTTCTTAATTTACCTTTGGCCATTTTCCATTTGAAACTTAAAATGTCTTTAATTGGTCAGAGATAAAGATTAGCTTTGTTTGTCACATGTACATTGAAACACTGAAACATACAGGGAAATGAATTGTTTGCATCAACAACCAACATAGATAGCATGGTCACAAATTACAAACCCTAATCCAAACATCCTTGGAATGTGAGAGTGAACCAGAGTGCCCAGAGGAAATCCACTCAGTCACATAGAGAACGTATAAACTCCTTACAGACAGCAGCAGGAATTGAACACTAAAAGCCAGCGCTGTAAAATGTTATGCTGACTCTACACTGACATGCAGCTTAATGAATGTCTGTGAAGTTACCTGTTGAATTACATTGTTTCTATTATATAACATAAATACAATGTATTTATTTTCTGTAAAACAAACTATTTTCCTAAGTGTATTGTGTACTACCTGTAGTACATAAGGAAGAGCTAAAAATAACCATTTGATTTCAGAGAGATAAAGATCAGGTGCCTAAAAACATATTACTATTGGTTAATTTGTTGGAATTTAAGCTTCCATAAGTATGACGAAAGGTAAACGTAGTTTGAAGGTAATTAAGCCTATATTATATATAAGCAGTTGAATTGTCAATAATTTCTTTTAATGCTACCTAGCACAAGCAGTTGTTCTCCAAATAAAGGCAAATAGATCACTACCCCAGTAAATATTTTCTTGTGTATTACTTAAGAATTTATTTACAATAGTTTAATTTCAAAATATGCTTGCAGGTTATTTATTATAAATGTGGATGTTACAATTTGTTTACATTGATACTATATATATGCCAGGTATAGAAAAATTATGTAGGATTGCATTGCTATTGGAGCTTTCTCATCTGGATGTTTAATTATTTTCTCCAAATAAAACTAATTTTATTTGGCTGGCCTCATTTCCCGAGGGCTCTGGCTTCCCAACGTCTCATTAAGGGGTGGGAGTATGTTGGGCTGAAAAGCTGGCCCAACAGCCAAGAATTATTGCTCTCTTGGAGTGGGGTGAAAGAAGCGTCGAATTTCCTTGGTCTTGACGCGTTTCTCTTTAACACCTGCCTGCTTTTAACGCCGCGGTGAAGTTCACCCAATGCTGCCAGAAAAGGGTAGGATCCTATGTAATTTCGGATTATGTTTGCGCGTGGAAAGGGAAGAAGAGCCGTGCCAACGCTTGGCCAGGAAGCCCACCACCATTTGCGTTACTACTATTCCTCCGGTTGCCGCAGTTGCCACTCCAACCAGCGCAGAGCCACCGAGCTGCAACTGCCCGGCGAAGAGCTCCAGTTCCGCCACACCACGCACAGCGGCCGGACAAAGCTTTCGCCTCGGCAGCCGTTGCCACCGGGGGGAGGGGGGAAGGAACCCAAACACCTTACTTGATCTTTTTTTGGTAGCTTCCTCTCTTCCAAAATAGTTGCGTTACAGAAGACAGCTTGAGCTTGGCTCCGGCCGGGCTATGAGGGGGTGGGGAAAGGGAAGGGGGAGGGCTCGGGCTTTTCCCAGCGCCATCTCTCCTTCCCTCCCTCCCGCCGCCATCTTCGCACAATAGTAAAGCAAAATGGCGGCGCTGGAATGGATGGAGGACGAGCGCTGACAATAATAAAACAACATACACAGGCAGCCCGGCCACTTCGCGCACCTTCCCTCGTGCCAAAGGTACGTGCCCTTTTCTTCTTTAAGAAGAAAGCAACAAAACTTTCGTGCCGCCGGAACTCAGCGGCTCGCTTGGCGCTCGGGTTTGACGGTGGTTGTTCCGTTTGGATGTTTTTTCTTCTGAAGTACATGTTTCGTGTGCCAGCCTCCCTCCTCCCCCCCTCCCCTCCGCCTTGCCCAGCTACTTGGTTGGATTGTGGCGTTTGGGAGCAGCGAACACGGTAGCGTGACATGTTCATGCTGACACAAGCCTGGCGGCATGGGGCACACACACACCGCTTCCATGTCTTTCTTGCCACGCCAACATGACATTCCGGACCAATTCGAGGGGTTATTGCCAACCCCCAGCAGGCAAAATAAATAATAAAAAAGTTAGCTTTTAAATCTCTTTTTCTTTCAAATTTTGTGCCTAAAGGCATTAAATGCTCTCTTTTCGAGTTGGTTCTGCAACTCCATGCACTCGCACACAAAGTAAAATCATTCTTTGATTCTGGGCAAAACGGGAGAAACATTAGGAAAATGTTGAAGGAATTAAAAGGGTTTGTACTTTGCAGCTTTCTGTTCCATCCCCTTCAACTTGGATTGCTAGTCTTGAAGTATGTCCCACGTATGCTAATGCTAACATTTAATTTGCTTGGTATTTGATGTTTTGTTACCAAAGAATACCATCAAGGCCAATGATATACCTGTACATAGCATTAACCTTTGGTTTCCAGTGCATGTTTTTTAAATACTGCAATAGGATAATGACTGTTAGGAGGGTCAGAAAGTAAATGTGGATAATATGAAGTATTGCTGCATAAGTTTATGTTTAAATGTTTGCACAACTTTTGGAAGCTGTAAATTTTTCTATCAAGACTTTTGGGTGCTTTTGATGGTAACGGTTTATAACTCTATTTTTAAAATGTGAGGTGCTTAAAAGTTCACTGCTGTATAACAATGTAAATTTCAAGTTTTAATTGTGAGGATGTTACCTTAGTTTAGAAATGCAAAGGTGTAGTAGTTCATTGTCTTAGTTTTTAAAAATTGGTAATGTCTTTTTTCCTGCCTGATCTTAAGTACACCCTAGTTAATATTGGGTCTAAAATTATCTGAATTGAGGATTGGTAGTATGACGTGCACTCTGGCTAAAGAACTGCTTTGAATTATATCAGTTATTTTGTAGACACATGTTATGTCCAGTTTGTACATAATAGGGTTTCATAAATGGTGCTTGAGTACAATCTTATCTTATTGACTGCTGAGGGTGATGTTAGCCATTCTGGCTTTTCTGGATGTACATTATAAAAGCATGTGGTTTTCATGGTTTCATTGTTGTGCTCTGCATCTTCTTAGATTTAAATTGAATTTCATAGTGTAAGACTTCATAGATGTGGGGGAGCTTGTAACATACGGAATGCTTAGCTCTTATCAGTCCGTTTATAGTTGACACAACTGTCATAGTCGCTTTCATATTTCAAATATTTACAATGTTTTTGAGGCCTAGGTGTAATGTTGACCCTCAAATAAAGGTGTAGTGAAGATTGGCAGTTTTTGTTGAAGATTTAGCAAGTATTTTGTCATTTAAATTTTTGTTTAAAAACTTAATCTTACTGATAGAAGATGGATTATTTTGATGCACTCAGAAATATCACTTGACAGTCATCACTATCTATTTAAACTGATCTGTTAGCATAGTTCAAAAATGTCAATTCACATCATTTAACTGACAGAGAGCAACAAAGGTTTGTTGCACTCTTCATCAAAAGTTTCATGTCTTTTTGATTAGGACAAAACGATTCTTGATTGGTCAGGACATGAAGGGATATATGGGGGAAGGCAAGAGATTAGGGCTGAGAGGAAAATTGGATCAGCCATGATGAAATGGCAGAGCAAACTCAATGGGCCAAATAGCCTAATTCTGGTCCTATATCTTAAGCTCTTTGGAATTGGTGCATTGTTTATCCAGTCACTTTTTTAAAAGTTGGAAAGGTTTTTTTGAAAGTGATCTATGATTTTTAAAAAATCAACATTGTAAAACAGCAATTCGAAAATGTTTTTATATTCAAATTGCTGAAATTTAAATATAGTATTTGAATGTGATATTTGAAATTTGAATATTTTAGAAATTATTTTGGAAAATATTTGTATTTTGGCTCTACGTTTAAACAAGTTACTCAGGTGAATAGGAATGGAAATAAAATGTTTCCTTTCCCCTATGGGATCTATTAATATGTTGGAGAAAAAAACTGTATATGCTCTATTAACTGTTTCATTCTTACCTTTACTTCACATATAATGTTTTGGATTTCATGGATAATCAAAGCCAAGTTTATTGTCACATCCATAAGTACATGTATGCTGATTTTGGTGCTCTTGAATAAACATTCCAATTTATTGCAAACCTGATGAAATTGTACATGATAAAGATAATTACATTTTTCTGGATAGATAGATATTTTATTGATCCCGAAGGAAATTAGAAGTGCACAGATATACAAATATTAGAAGAGCAGTAAGAAAGAATAAAAAAGTAAGTTACCTCAAACAGTCTAACTGGAGGGGGTTATCCCTTCCTGGGCTATAGGTTGACGCATTATTGCCGAGGGTAAGAATGACCTCGTATAGTGCTCTTTGGAGCAGTGCAGTTGTCTTAGTCTACTAATGGTGCTCCTCTCTTATGCTAAGGTGGCATGCAGAGGACAAGAAACATTGTCCAGAATTGTCCCGATTTTTTTTTCCCATAGGGTCCTTTGTTCTACCACAGCCTCCAGTGTGTCCAGTTTAAATCCTATAACAAAGTCAACCTTTCTAATCAGTTTATTGAGTCTGTTGGCATCACCAGTGTTCTTTGCTGTTGATTGCTGTTCTTTATTTCTGAGGAGACCAGTGGTCATCACTCAATTTTCAGCATCAAATGTATAGCAGCATTTATTGTACATTGATAATTAACTTTGAGTAGGCAATGCATCATTATTTCAAAATGTAGTCCTGTGACCATGAAGGGTACTGCTGGAGAGCTACGAGAGAACTGAAAGGTTTTAACCCAATAATGACTCAGGAATGACGCTACCCTCCCATTTTGAAATACTGTGTAGTGTGGAGTTGAAATTTGAAGTCATGACATTCCATGATGCTTGTTGCCCTTGTCTTAGATTGTGGGTTTGGAACGTGCTATCACAAAATCTTTTGTCATTTGCTGTATGTCAGTCATCTACATTGCAAAAGGGTTGGAATATCAGGAAAATAACTTTTTTCAAGATATTATGTACTTTTACTCTCTTGTGAATCAATATGTTTCCATTAGATGCTCTATGTGGGGGATACTATTGTAATAACTGATGAAAGAGCTGCGTCCTTTGTGGAAACCATTGACTAGGATGGCTCTATTCTTAAGTTTATATGAAAAATGATCTCATTGAAAGATGAGGATCTATGGGGGACTGACAGATGCTGAGTGTTTTCCCCTTGGCTTGAAAATATAGAACTAGGGTTTTTTTTTTGTCGTGATAAAAGGTCAGTCTTTCAGGGCTAAGGCACAAAATTTTATGTTTGAGTGTTATGAATCTTAATAGCATTCTGTATCCTGTGGAGGCTCCATTGTTGAGTATTTTTAACATCAGAGTTGTTAAAACACTTAAGTCAGTTTGTCAGCTGTCAAGTTCGTGCCAAATCTCTGCAGAACATTCAGTGGGCTCTCTATCCCCTTCATCACAAGGTAAGCCTCTACTTCCTCAGAGGAGGCTGAACAAATTTGCCATGTCCCCTATGACCCTATCCTATTTCTATCGCTGTACAATAGAAAAAATCCTATCTGAATGCATTAATGCTTGGTATGGAAACTGTTTTGCCTGTAACTGCAAGAAACTATAGAGTTGTGGAGCTAACTTAGCACATCACATAAACTAGCCTTTCCTCCGTGGACTCTTCTTCTTGCTGCCTCAGCAAAGCAGCCAACATAACCAAAGACCCCACCTACCCTGGACAGTCTCTCCTCTCCCCCCCCCTCCCCCCCAATGGATGGAAGATACAAAAGCTTGAAAGCGCATGTTATCAGGCTCAAGGACAGTTTGTATCCCATTAGTAGAGAACTCTTGAGCTCACAGTATACCTTATCATCTACTTTGTAGCCTTGTACATTATTGTCTATCGACACTGCACTTTCTCTGTAACTGAAACAATTCATTCTGCACTCTGGTATTTCACCTTGTACTTCCTCAATGCACTGTTGTAATGAATTGAACTGTATGAGCAAAATTCAAGACAAATTTTTGACTGTTCTATCAAAAGTAGTGGATTTGGCCCAGTATATACTGGGTAAAGCCCTCCCACACCATTGTGCACGTATATATGAAACGCTGTTGTAGGAAAGCTGCATCCATCATTGGAGGTCCCACCTAACTAGGTTATGCTCTCTTCTTGCTGCTACCATCAGGTAGAACGTACAAGAGTCTCAGGACTCGCACCACCAGGTTTAAGAACATTTTCTACCCCTCAACCATCAGGCTCTTGAATAAAAGGGGATAACTCCACTCACTTGCCCCATCATTGAAATGTTTCTACAATAAATGATCTCACTTTTAAGGACTCTTTATCTCATAATCTCATGTTCTTGTTATTTATTTATATTTGCATTTGCACAGTTTGTCTTCTGCACTCTGGTTGATCTTTCATTGATCATATTATGGTTACTATACTATGGATTTGTTGAGTATGCCCGCAAAAAAATGAATCACAGAGTCGTATATGGTGACATGTATGTACTTTAAGAAGATTTATCCACTTCCGTTTTGAAAATGATTGTTGAATATGCATATTAGGCATTAAGTTCCAAATTTTAAGTACTTGTATTTGGAAGATTTTTTTTCACACTTTATGTTTTTTGCTTTTTGATTCTGTCATTAGCAGAAACAACTACTCTTCATTCACCTTGACTGAACTCTTGATTGTACAAATGTCCAACTTTCTGAAGTTTGTCCAAGTAATTGAGGTCTCTTGTCCTTGAGACAATTGCACTGAATCTTTTTTCCCCAAGGACATCCATATGGTTTTCAGATCTATCCTGTAATAGTGTGAACAGAACTAGATGTAATCCTCTGGTTGCTGCCAAACTTTTAACAAAAGTTTAACATTGTTTCCTTGTTTTTTGACTCAGTTGATAAGCAACACCCAGAATCCTGTAGCCAATTTATAAAGCTTTCTCAAATGGTTATAGTACCTTCAAAGGTTTGTCATCCAGGTATTTCTCTTTTTGCACCATTATTAGAACCTGCATCTTTTATATTGGCTTTCATCATTCTACCTTTCACATTTTATCAATTCATAACTGTTTTAAGTTTCAGGTGCCTAGTGTGGTCCAAGTTCTAGCTGAAGGTTGATAGAATTTTGGAGATGTGAGATATTGAGGAATTGGGTTGGCCATGATCTTATTGAATGTAACAACAAGCTCACAGGGTGGAGTGGACCCTTGTGTTTCCTATGGAGTGTGCTGAATGTTGTCTTGCCTCTTCCAACACTTTTGTCAATACAGTGGATTCCGATTAGTTGGGACAGATAGGGACCAGTACATTTTGGCCTAATGACGTGGCTGTCACAATTAGCCAAAGTTTCATGGAAATAGTTAAAGTATTTTTAAAAAAATACTTAGTATTGCGTATTAGTAAAACTGTATGTTAGTTCCTATTAGTTATCAATGGAGGAATTCATTCAGTGGCGCATTCTTTTCATTAATTGTAAATTAATGAAATCAACACAGACACCTTCATTGACGATTGCATCCTCCAAATCTTCATTTTCATTGTAAAGTTTGAGATGATTGTCAATACCTTCGAATTTTTCTTAGATCCTAATTTGAAGTAATTAAATAGTTTCATTTTCACTCCTGGTCATTTCTGTCATCTCCAAACTTAAATGCTTGAAACCCAGTGAGCAGAACACTTCTAAATTGTCTTATTGTTTATTTCTTGCCACTACCAGTGACAAAAGTCATTGCTTTTTGAACTCAAACACACACAACTGATGCTATGTAAAAAAAAACTTTGTGTTAACCATGTTGTAGTGTCTAACGGCCACACAAGTTCACATGACTGACGAGAGTTAGAAGCTATTCAGCAATAGTCTCCTGTCCCGATTAAGTGGCAGAGTGTCCCAAACTCCTCAAGGGAATCCTGGCTATTTTTTTGATTAGTTTTTGTTCTTTAATAATTGTCACAGATAAGTGGCTACCCCGATTAGCCGATTGGCCCAATTAACTGGAATCCACTGTATATTTGAATCAAGATCTCATCCTGTACAACTTTTGATGACCCTTGGATAGCTATATGGATGGAAAGGTTTAGAAGGTTATGGGCCGAACTTTGGCAGATGGGATGGGATGGAACTAACTCAGATGGGGCATTCTTGGTTGGTCTGGACCAGTTAAGTGAATAGCCTGTTTCTGAGCTGTATATCTCTGTGAAGGAATGCTTGAAGGAACCTAAACTGAGCACCAGAGGTTGGTTATTGGTGAGAATGCAGATGATGACTTGGAATTTACAGAGAGTGGTGGATCAGAAATGAGCCAGATTGGATTTTGCATGGTGGATCCTGTCTGGATAATTTCTTTATGTTTGCTGAGTAGATTCTGTATGTGTTGCTCAACTAAAATATTTTTGCTAGAGGCACAACTATTTCTGGAATACATCAATGGTATCAGGGAAAGAATGATGTAAGGACTTTCAATTTTTGCTGCATCCATTTGGTAGTCATTTTTAGATATTGTGGATTGAATTAAATTTATGAGGACCTGCTGGAGAAGATTGAGGTGTCTAGCAACAGATTTTTGACCGAGGATGCTCATGAGCTATGCCTTGTCAGTTTATTCATTTAAATGCTTGGCTGGTATTTATAAAAGAGTTGGGCTGTCTGATCTTTGTAATTGCTGAATTGGCCCATCACCATATACAAATGGATATGGGAGGACTATAAATTGAGATTGCTTCTTCCTTTGTCCAATATTCTTCCACAGCTTTGTTACTTTTTCCAGATTACACCTCTGTTAGGATGTCCTGTTTCTGGTATGCTGTTCTGCTGTGATTGAGCCATGGACAGTAATCGAGGGATTTGCTGGGCTGTGTTTTTTTGCAGATACAACTCTGTGGCTTCTGATTATGTTCTGGGCCTCATGGATGTCCAGCTCAGAATTTATCCCATGTAGCATGACGGTGGATATCTTCTTTATTGAATGTAGAATAATTGTTGGCAAGTCATATTGCAACTTTATAAAACCTTAGACCACATTGGGAGTACTGTGTGTAGTTCTGACTGTAGGATGACTGCTTGGATTGGAGTGTATGAGTTATAAGGAGAGGTTGGACAAATGTGGAATATTTTTTCTAGAGCTCTAGAGGCTAATGGTTGACTTGATAGAAGTATATAAAATCATGAAAGATGCAGATAGTCTTTTCCCCAGGGTGGCATTGTCAGTTTCTAGAGATAACTACTTTAAGGGGAGATAGGGAAATATGAAAAGAGATACACAAAGTAAGTTGTTTTTTTACTGAGAGGACACTGCTGGGGAGGGTGAGAAGCAGATACAATAGCAATGTTTAAGAGTCAGTCAGACAAATGGATGAACAGGTAAGGAATAGAAGGTTGTGGACCATATACAGTAAGATGGGATTAGTTAGATTGGTATATTGTTTGGTGCAGACATGGTAGGCCGAGGAGTCTGTTTTTTCCCATTCCTCTGTTCCAGGGTGTGCAAATCTAGTCTCACTTGCTAACAGCATTGAAAATCCATCCCATCTAATCCTGAATGCTTCAGTCACAGTGAAATGATTATCACAGAATCAACATAAATTTGGAAAATAATAGCTTTCCATTAGATTCCACTGGAGATGAGCTTCTTGAATATTCCACACAGTCATTGACTTCTGGAAATAACTAGGTAGTGTAAACATTTCTCATAGTATCACTCAATGTTTCTAATTGAAAGATGCATCTATAATTTTAATGTTTTACGGAAGACACTCAGCAGTTTATGGCACTGTTGTAAGCTTTCAGAGATTCGAGCTACAGATTGATTCATTATGAGGAAGTCATCACTAAAGTTAATTTGCTTTTTTTGCCTTAACCTTTTGTACTGCCCTTTCTAATTCTGAGAGTTACAACTCATAGTTTAAATGCATTATGCCTACTTCATAAATACCAAACAAAAGTGCTGGGTTATTACTACATTGATTTCAGTGAGATTTTTGCTCTGCTCATCAGTCGGCACTGTATTTCCTATATTATAACAGTGACAATGCTTCAAAAATGCTTCTTATTTCTACCATTCTTGGGAATACCTGAGGCCTTGTTTGGCATAACATATATCATTTTATATTTGAATAAGAACTAGTATGGAAGAGTGCCTCCTTAAATTCTCTTTAAATCCTTCATATCATGTGCCCTCCCACAGTATCAATCTGCTGGGGTGATTGCTTGGGGATAGGGGGTGGGAGGGGGTGTTAGTGGCCACTGCTTCATGCTGGTAGTCCTGTACTCTGCTTTTGACCTGATTGGGAAGTAATCTCAGAATGATTCATCAAAGGATCGGATTGCTTTGCAGATCCCCCTAACTGTTCCCTTCATCTGTACAGCTTGTTGAACTATTGTCATTATTGTTTTGTGGGCAAAATGTAAACAAAATCAAGGAAACAGGAAATGAGATGATTACAAACCTGTTAAAATCAATTTTGCCTGAGTTTCATCTGATATTTCCAGCATATTGACTAAATACATGGTAAATTTGGGGGGAAAAGAATATTACCAGCCTCTTCCAAAGGAAAGTATTGTAAGACACACACAAAAAAAGATTCAAGATCTATCATGAAATTCATAGGCAGTATGATACCAAGTCTGAAAATACAAGCCTTTATAGAAGGGCTTAAAGTGGATTGGTAGTATCCACTAAGGCCTCAAAAGAAAAAACTACCACAAATCTATAGGAACCAATATGACATGGATTTCTTCTTTTGTTGCTGTCAGGATTGGCTTTATGGAATCTCTCATTCAGTAACAATAATGTTACATAGCAGGCCTCACAGCTTATCATATTGAAGAAATCTCCAAAACAGTAAATCATAAAGCAATTCAGTAATTTTTAAGCTATCTTTGAAATCTTTCTTCTTTCCTGTCAACTGCATGATCAGTTTTATTTATCTTCTGTGAACTACTTCATCATTCTCCCACACATTTAAGTTTCAATCACTAATATGTATGGCCAAGGAATCAAGTACTGAACCTTGAAACCCACTAGTAATAGTAATCTAGACACAGAACATTCACCACACAGTGCCTCTATTTCCTGCCAGCCTTGGGTCCTAATTCCCACTTGCCTGGAATTTTCAGGTTCTATTTTTTGACCAATTGATGAAATGAGACCATATGAAAAACTTTGCTAAAATCCATGTTGACTGTATCATATTCATTGGCTGTATTAACCTTTCTTCTTATCTTTTCAATTGAGTTAAGTGACATAACCTGAACAAAGCCTTGCTGGCTATCCATAATTAATCAGTGTCTTTTCAAATAATGGTTTATATTATCCCCGGAATTGTTTTCAATAATTTTCCCATCACTGAAGCTAAGTAGTTTGCCTGTAATTATTTAGTTTACCTCTTCCTCCCTTTTTAAATATTCCCCCTCCAGCATTCCTGAAGCCAGATAGAATAAATAACGGTTAGATCATTTTGCATTTCCTCCCTTGCTCTTTTTAAACAGCCTAAAATACTTCATTCATGACTAGTGGTTTATCTACTTTTAAAGATGCTAAATTGCTTGATATTTCCTATCTTATCTCGTCCAGTATTTCACTTCCTCCATAATTATAACAATGGCATTGTAAAGACAGCTGCAATGTATCTGATGAGAACCTAAACACACATGTCCTGTTTCCTTAAAAAGGTTGACTTTTTTACTTACTAATAATTTCTGTTTTTTCCTTGCTTTTAGGTTCTCTAATTCCAAGCTCCTTGGATCTTCTTTGATGTTTACCTGTCAGTATTTTTATGCCTTCCTGTTTTTCTAATTTCTTTTTATTTTCACCCTTAATACTGAGGGAAGCCTGGATGAATGCAGAAAGTATTAAGCTTCTGGTGTCCGATAAAAGCTTCCCTTTTTTGTCGTTTGCTACTTTTTGTGCTCTTGGATATCCAGGCAAATGTACATTGGCAGCATTGTCTTTTTTAATATAGGAATCTCCTTCACTTGGCTTGAGCCAAATTGATTTCATTCTACTTATCCTGAACTACTTATTAACTTTGCAATATTGGCCTTTGTTTTGTTGTTTGAAGTGAAGACTTGAAGAATGAAGTAAGTTTTTGCTATTTTCTGCATTATATTGGGATTTTCACCAGGCCAGAAGGGGCTTGGGACTGGGAGATTAAATTCTGTTTAGTAAGGATTCTCGGCCTGTATAATGGGGAATTATGTCTTCTCATTGCCAAGCCATTGCTATCTAGCTCCAGGCCATAGAGGGTTATGGTGAAATTTGCTTTTTCTATATGGATCAGGAATGTTCAGGGAGGGGGAATCATGGATTGGTGACTGCTTTGTGGGGCAGATTCAGTGAGTTCTTAACAAAAAGTTCAATTTCAAAGTAAATTTATTATCTAAGTATATATCTGTCACTATATACAATCCTGAGATTCATTTTCTTGCAGGCAATCACAAGAAATACAAGGAACACAATAGAATCAATGAAAGACCATACCCAACAGAACAGATAACAACCAATCTGCAAAACTATGCAAATAGACTAAGAGGAAAAATGTAATAATTATATTTATTGCTTATTTATTAATATTGTTATTAAGAACGTAAGATGAAGAGTCCTTGAAAATGAGTCCAATTCAGTGGAAACAGTTCAATGATTGGGTGAGTGAAGTTATCCCCTCTGGTTCAGGAACCTGATGGTAATAACTGTTCTTGAACTTGGTGGTGCAAATGCTCAGATTCTTGTACCACCTTCCTGATGGCAGCAGCGAGAAGAGAGCATGGCCTGGATGGTGGGGTCCCTCGATGATGGGTGTTGCCTACTTGCGATAGTGCTCTGTGTAGATGTGCTCAGTGGTGGGTAGGGCTTTACCCGAGATGGAATGGACCGTATCCAATACCTTTCAAGGGCATACCAGGTTGTGATGCAGCCAATCAATGTATTGCCTGCATCACACATCTATAGAAGTTTGTCAGAGTTTTAGATGTCATGCTGAATCTTTGCCATCTTCTAAGGAAGTAGTGGAGCCACTGTGCTTTCTTCGTAATTGCACTTGCATGCTGGACCTAGGATGGGTCCTCTGAAATGATAGCACCAAGGAATTAAGTTGCTGAGCCTTTCCACTGCTGATTCCCCCAATGAAGACTGGCTCACGGACCTCCAGTTACCTCCTGAAGTCAATCATCAGCTCCTTGGTCTTGCTGACATTGATTAAGAGGTGGTTGTGCCACCACACAGCCAGATTTATATTTTCCGATCTATATGCTCTTTCATCACCACCTTTGATTCGGACGACCATGGTGTTGTCAGCAAACTTTTATGGTAGTGGAGCTATGCTTAGCCTCACAGTCGTAAGTGTAAAGCAAGTAGAACATGGGGTTAAGCACACAGCCTCTGTTGATGGAGATTGAAGGAGATGTTGTTACTAATCCAAACTGACTGGGGTCTACAAGTGAGGAAACTAAGGATTTAGTTCCACAAGGAGGTGCTGAAGCCTAGGTCTTGCAGCTTATTGACTAGTTTTGAGTGGATGATAGTATTGAATGCTGAGCTACGGTTAATGAAGAACATCCTGATGTATCCATCTTCACTAACAAGAGAAAATCTGCAGGTGCAGGAAATCTAAGCAACATGCACAAAATCTGGAGGAACTCAGCCCGTCAGGCAGTATCTATGGCAAAGAGAATAGTCAACATTTTGGGCCGAGCTCCTTCTTTAGGACTGGAAGAATGATGAGTCTGAGTAAGAGAATGAAAGGGGAGAGGAAGAACCGTAAGGTGTACAGAAAAGCTGGATGAATTCAGCAGGTCAGGCAGCATCCATTGAAAGGAGCAGTCAAGGTTTCGGGCGAAACCCTTCGTCAGGACTAAAGAAGGAGGGGGCAGGGGCCCTATAAAGAAGGTGGGGGGAGGGTGGAATGTGCCAGGTGAAAAACCAATCAAAGGAAAGATCAAGGGGTGGGGGAGGGGAAGCAGGGAGGGAATAGGCCACCCCTTGATCTTTCTTCTGATTGGTTTTTCTCTTGGCACATTCCACCCTCCCCTCACCTTCATTATAGGACCCCTCCTTCTTTAGTCCTGACGAAGGGTTTCACCCGAAACGTTGACTGCTCCTTTCAACAGATGCTGCCCGACCTGCTGAGTTCATCCAGCTTTTTTGTATGTCTTGATTTGACCACAGCATCTGCAGTGTACTTTGTGTCAAGAACCATAAGGTGATAGGTGAAGCTGGGAGGGGTGAAGTTAAGAGTTGTGAAGTTGATTGATGAGATATAGGGCTGTAGAAGAGGGAACCTGATAGGAGAGGACAGAAGGCAATGGAAGAAAAAAGGGGGAGGAGCACCAGAGGGAGGGAGGTGACAGGCTGTTAGGGAGACGAGGTGAGAGGTATATGGGAATGGTGAAGTGGGGGGCATTACTGGAAGTTCGAGAAATTGATGTTCATGCCATCAGGTTGGAGGCTACCCAGATGAAATATGAGGTGTTGCTCCTCCAACCCAAGTATGGCCTCATCGTGACAGTAGAGACCATGGACTGACCTGTTGGAATAGGAAGTGGAATTAAAATGGGTGGCCACTGGAAGATCCCGCTTTTTTTGGCAAACTGTGTGTAGGTGCTCAGTGAAGTGGTCTCACAATCTGCGATGTGTGTCACCGATATACAGGAGGCCATACTAGGAGCACCGAATCTAGTAGATGACTCCCTATAGACTTACACCTACACTTCCTCCTCCCTCACTACATTCAGGGCCCCAAACAGTCCTTCCAGGTGAGGCGACACTTCCACCTGTGAACCTTTTGGGGTCATACACTGTATCCGGTGCTCCTGGTGTGGCCTCTTAAATGTCAGTGAGGCCCAGTGCAGATTCAGAGACCACTTTGCCAAACACTTGCACTCTGTCTGCCAGAAAAAGTGGGAAATCCCAGTGGCCACCCATTTTAATTCCACTTCCCATTCTGATGTGTCAGTCCATGGCTGCCTCTACTGTCATGATGAGGCCACACTCAAGTTGGAGGAACAACATCTTGTATTCTGTCTGGGTAGCCTCTAACCTGATGACATGAATATAGATTTTTTGAACTTCTGGTAATAACCCCCTCCCCACCATTCCATTCCATTCCTATTTCCCTTTCATCTTATCTCCTTCCCAGTCTATCACCTCCCTCCCTCTGGTGCTCCTCTCCCTTTCTTTCTTCCATGGCCATCTGTCTTCTACTTTTAGATTCCCCCTTCTTCAGCCCTGTATTTCTTTCACCAATTAACTTCCCTGCTCCTAACTTCAGCCTTCCCCTCCCTCTCCCAGTTTCATCTGCCTACAATGAACGGTTAGAATGGGACATCACAAATATTTTAAGCATCTGGGATATAAAAAAAATAGCTGATTAAATTAATATCCTGAAATGTGTAGAAACAATGGAATCATACATTAATATTCAATATATTGATTTTGTTAGGATGCCAGAGTTCTAAAACTTAGAACAGGATACCTGACCACAGTTTGATCAGATTTTTGGCCTGCATTACAGCTGAAAAGACAAGCAATTGCAAAGTCCATTTTGTCAGTGTTATGCAATGTTTTCTCATTGGGCTGGTAATTTAGGACCAGTAAGAAAAAAAGGCAAAGCATTTTAAGTCTATTAATAGAAGTCCTTGAAGGTTAAGATCAACGATCCAAGATATAGGGAAATAAATGATAGACCCATACAAGCATTGCAGTATCACAAATCCCGACAACTATACAATCAAGTTGATAGACTAGAAATGCATTATTGCATTTTCAATAGCATTAAAACAGCAATGTTTGCCACCTTACTTAGAAGGCATAGAGGTTGAAATCTTTGAGATAATCATTTATAAATTTCCAGAGTAGCTCAATTGTGTTTTCCTGTGTGATGCCAGTATCATATGGCATTCTCCATTATCTCGTCTTGTTCTCACAGTTCCTGGGATTTATTATTGCAGGTGTGATCCTTGCAGCCACTTTTTAATGGGGTGGGGCAAAAAATACAAGCCGCATTCTTTCAGCTAATGAAAGGATATTGAGTTTATGGGAGGGCTTAAAGTGTTGGGGTCAGAGCACCCTGGACAGGCTCCTGAAGAACAGTGCTTGCAGGAAACATATTCTATGTATACAGACTCGTGCAGATCCTTCATCTCTACAAACTGGCCAGTTATCACGTGCATTTAAGTGTGGGCATTCATATACTGTACTATAAATGGGAAAATGCACTGCTTGCTCTGGCTGCACCAGTAACTTCAGGAGAAGTAAGAGAAAAGCAGAAAATGCTGGTAATACTCAGGTTTGGGAAAAGTCAGTGCTTCAGGTTAATCTCAGAACCTCTTTCCACAGATGTGGCCTGAACTGCTGAGCATTTTCAGCATTTTCTGTTTTGATTTATATTTCTAGTATTTGCAATTATTTTAAAATGTTCACTTGATGAAGGAATAACTGATGATATTTGGTTGGCCTCCTAAATTCAACAATGAGCAGCGGGCTGTGAATAATGGCAGGTGGCCTGCAATAATTTTGAAGCTCAGAAACTCAAAGTAACTGAGTCCCTGAACTCCATTGGCAAGGCACCTGTGAGGATTTATTTGATGTTGCAGGTCACTGGTCTTAGGAAAAGGAATGTAGTTTGAGTATTGGACCTTGAAATATTAAGTTTTTTTGTGAAAAATGGTTCATAAAATTTAGGTAAATTCAAGTGAGTACAGTTTTTTTTTTAGACCATTAACTTTGAACATCTAACTGGAGAAAATTTTAGTGTACATCGATTGTAAAAATTCAAGTAGTTTTATACTAGGAGAAAGGCACTAAAGCAAATTAAAATTTCACTAAAAAGTTGGGGTCAATTTTTTCAAATGTTGGATCCATGGAAATGTACACAAAAACATGTATCTCTTTTTTAGCCAATTATCAAGTGCCCAGTGGTTTTTGTGAAGTTGTATAAAGAAGTTTGGGCCAGTAACTCTACTGCAGACTGCAAAAGAATGCTGGGAAGAGTAAAATAACAAAATAGAAAATAAAACCATCAAAATCAATAGTTATCTGACAAATCCATTAATAATAAACGTGAACGTAAATTATGCAATGAATATCATTGATCTGGGCATAATTTTCTTTTAATTTTGATACTCTAATCTCAATTTTTATTCAGTTTTGTTTAGGACTAAATTCTTAATTTGCTACTTTATCATTTAGAAAGAAATCATAGATTATAAGGAGTAGACTATTCTTGAACCTGTTGTTTAGAATATTAAGTACCATTGACTGAACAATTTGAGGTTTGCAATTGTATGTAATTAGGGATTAGGTAGCCTGTAAATTCCACGAATCCTTGCACAATAAAAATGTTGTGACAGTCGCATTGACCAAAAATGATAGGCATAACAATTGAAATTTCTGTATATTTCATAGAAAATTATTTTTGGTTAAATGACAAACATTAAACATCTATAATTTGTACAGTTAAACCCATTAGTTTGTTGCATTTGATGTCAAATGAAGAAACAATTGACAATGTTATTTGTAGTCAAGTATTCAGCCATGTTTTTGAGCTGAAAATCTGACTCAAGGTTTGGTTCCGGTGTTCATTCAACCAGTTTGTAAATAAAGCTGCTTGTAAACTATAGTGTATAAATTCTGACCTAGAAATTTATTTGCACAACTTTTTTTAAAAAAAATGCTCTGCTATTGGAAAAAGTTTAACCCAAAATACCACAATTTTGCACATATTTCTAGGCATCTTTATGCCTACCAGGAAATTTACCTTCCATTTTTTTGTCCAGATTCTCATTTGCCCAAGAACCTTTTTTTTCTCTCTAGTGTAAAACTCTGCTAAATGTTGTCACAAATAGTGCAAGATCTAAAATTAATCGGCAGCGGTATCTCGCTGACCTGTAGAACAGTCCTAATTTATTCACAGAACAACTGGTGTTTTGCTAAATCAGTTTCTCTTGAAACCATTTTGTTGAAGAGCCAACATTCAACTGCTTTTTAGTGAGATCTGCATTCTGGAATTTCAAATATGTCTTCAAATATTAATTTAATGATGGAGGGCGAGGGCATAGTCACTCAACCTCCTTACTGTTTCCTCCAGCATTTGTGTGTATCTATGCTCGTTGTTGAGGTAAGGAAACCTAATTTATTTATCTGTCCATAAGAGAAGGCAAAATGGATAATGATAATTGCCTACTTTGTAGGCTTTCTTTATGGTGACTTCACTTGCATTTTCCTGGCAGGAATGCCTGGATATAGCCCTGAATTTTGAACTATGAAAGAGGCTCTGTGAACATGCCTTCTGACCAGGAGCACTACTTCAACCCACCTTGCCCATCTTAGGAGCATCCATTCATTCAGTGGTAACACACCTTTTGAATTTGTTAAGATCTGGCTGTTGCAGTTATACATGCAGGGTAAATATTGGCAGCTACAAGCACAAGATTGATCATTTGGAGAACAGGGAACTAAAACAGATAATACATTTTAGTGTTGGTGATTCCAAGCAAACCTGATAGTACTGTTCATTGAAACTTGGACTGGAGGATTTTGATCTTTTTGTGACTTTTCATGAAGTGTGTTGGTGCAATCCAGCAACTATTGATGTCAAACATTTTCTCATCCAGTTTCTTTCTTCCTTCTGAGGTTGGAACTATTCATACACTTTTACAGATGACGGCAACCCCTGCTATGTCACCTTTGTGACCATTTTTTCAAACAGCAGTCAGGTGCAGTAGATGTGATGGCAGAGGGGGAAGCAATGAGACACTGAGAATGAGCTCAGTTGATTCCAAGCCCAAACCCAAAGTCTGCAGGTAACATGACCACTCACTTAATCAGCTGACTTCTGTTGTAACTTGTCCATGTTTGCAAGCAAGCTTTTTCTAGCAGTTTAAATGGAAAACCTGTTTATTGGACAGGACAGCTGGACTAGTATGAAACTGGAAAAAGGTAATGCTCACATGATTTTAGGAGAACAAGGAAAGAATATCTGTGGTGTGTGGGGAGGGCAGATGTGTTAAAGAACAAAAGCAATTTGAATAAAAGTGTAAAAGAATACATGTTATTTGAAAGTTGAGCTTTGACTTGGAGTCACAGTTGAGAAGCCTGTTTTTCACTGAACTGGATGGATTGTTTGAGATTCCATTATTTCTGTGAACTGAGGCAAAGATTTAAATCTTTGAGGAAGAGATTGTCTGATTGGCCTCTGCTCGTATCATATTTTTGGATTTAAAAAAAAATAAGAACCTGTGGACCACAACCTTAGAGAGATGTTACAAAGGTGCCACTTGAGTGTGCAAACTGAGGAATAATCAGTTTTACATACAGTGCCTAAAAAAAAATATTCACCCCCCCCCCCCCGGAAGTGTTTATGTTTTATTGTTTTACACCATTGAATCACAGTGGATTTAACTTGGCTTTTTTGACACTGATCAACAGAAAAAGATACCTTCATGTCAAAGTGAAAATGGATCTCTTAAAAAATGATCTAAATTAATTATAAATATAAACCAGAAAATAATTGATTACATAATTACAAACCCCCTTCAAGTCAGTATTTGATAGATGTACCTTTTGCAGCTATTACAGCTGTGAGTCTGCGTGGATAGGACTCTATTAGCTTTGTACATCTGGTGTGCAATTTTTCTCCATTTTTCTTTACAAAACTGCTCAACCTCTGTCTGATTGCATGGGGATTGTACGTGAACAGCCCTTTTCAATTCCAACCAGAAATGCTCAATTGGATTGAGGTCTGGATTCTGACAGCCATTCCAGGACATTAACTTTGTTGTTTTTAAGCCATTCCTGTGTAGCTTTGGCTTTATGCTTGGAGTCATTGGAAAACATCTCCCAAGTCGCAGTTCTTTTGCAGACTATCAGGTTTTCCCTGGATTCTGCTGCATTGATTTTACCCTTTACCTTCACAAACCTTCTAGGGCCTGCTGTAGTGAAACATCCCCACAGCTACCACCATGCTTCTTGGTAGGGATAGTGTGTTTTTGATGATGTGTGGTGTTTGGCTTATGCCAAACATGGCATTTAGCCTAATGGCTAAAAAGCTCAATTTGGGTGTTATCAGATCGTAGAACCCTCATCCAGCTGACTTCACCCATATGCCTTCTGGCAAACTCTAGCTGCAATTTCATCTGAGTTTTTTTCCAACAGTGGCTTTCTCTTTGTCACTCTCCCATAAAGCTGCAACTGGTGAAGTACTCAGGCAACAGTTGTTGTATGTGCAGTCTCTCCCATCTCAGCCACTGAAGCTTGTAGCTCCTCCAGAGTTGTCATAGGTCTCTTATTTGTGTACAAGAAGGGTAACCAACACAGAGGCTGTGTACAAGAAGGGCCAGAGTCGCCCCTACTTCCTGAGGGGACTGAGGTCCCTTGGAGACCTCCCCTTCACATCCCTTCCTGTTAGGCTGTTTGTGGTAACTATTTTTTTCTGCTTCTCTAATTTTTATATTGTGCACTTGTAATGTGACTGTGACACGACAGTTTCCTTTGAGATCAGTAAAGAACTATCTATCTACACCTGTCTATCTTGGTGGCCTTCCTCACCAGTCCCCTTCTTGCATAGTCACTCAGTGTTTGAGGACTGCCTGCACTAGGCAGATTTACAGCTGTGTCATATTTTTTCCCATTTCTTGATGATTGACGTAACTGTATTCCAAGGGATAGTCGATGACTTGGAAATTTGCTTTTCAATAACCTTTTTGCGGAGTTGTTTGGAGTGTTCTTTTGCCTTCATGGTGTAATGTTTTTGCCAGGATACCGACTCACCAGTAGTTGACCTTTCCAGATACAGGTGTATTTTTAGTACCATCAATTGAAACACCTTGACTGCACACGGGTGATCACCATTTAACTAATTATGTGACTTCTAAAACCAATTGGTTGCATTAGTGTTGATTTGATGTGTCATACTAAAGTGGGTGAATACTTAAACAATCAATTATTTTGTATTTTACATTTGTAATTAATTTGGATCCCTTTGTAGAGATCAATTTTCACTTTGACATGAAAGAATTTTTTTTCTGTTGATCAATGTCAAAAAAAGCCAAATTAAATCCATTGTGATTCAGTGTTGTAAAATGATAGAACAAGATAACTTGCAAGGGTGGTGAATTCTTTTTATAGGTAGTGTAGGTACTGTGGTACTTGTTTTTAAACAAAAACATAGCCCAGTTTCTGCTTTCAAGTTAACCAAATATTAAATAGAATTCTGCATTTCTATAAATTTCATGTATACTTGTGCCATTGCACCATAACTACACTGCAAGTGATGGCTCTGGTGCAAAAAAAATGTAATGACCAAATGTAGCGAGCATTAAAGTACTTGAAATTAGCTTGTGGGGTGCTTTTCTCTATCCTATAACAGTGACTGTGTGCCATTTGAGGTTGCCACTTTCCTATTGGAACTCAAGTGAAGGAAACTCACAAAGCTGACTCCTGTTCGGCAAGTGAAGCCCTTCAGTCATTAACTACAAACCTATACCTAGGAAAATACTTTGAGAGCTGTTTACCCCAAGCATTGATCTCATTGGCTGTAAAAGAATGGAGAATACTTCAGAAATATTACAATGCTATTAAAATCAATCCCTTAAAATTATTAAAATTTTAATTAAGCATATAATATGCATTAGAAATCGATTAAAATTAGTCAATAAATATAATACGATATGTAAATCAATTGAAACCACCTTCTGTCACTGCTAGCTATTCAGTCCATTGAAGTGAAAGGAGTGGATATACCATGAACGGATTTCCAGCCGAGATAGAGTTTCAATCTGAAACATTGACTGTCCCATTTCCTGCCATAAATCTGCCTGCCCCACTGAGTCCCTCCAGCAGTTTGTTTTTTGCTGCACATTCGAGCTTCTGTAGTCTCTTATCTCTACATTTCCCAGTTTAACTGCAAGAAGTTGGCGCTCTTCTGCTAATCAGCGTGAGGAATGTGTTCTGGAATGCAATCAGGATGGCAGCAGCAAATTTGCCCCTCTTGGGATGTTCATGAGCGCTTTTTGGAAGTGGCTTGGATTGTTTATTTGGTCTCCACAAAATGGTGAGTACCACAGTCCTAAAGTCACAATGTAAGTTCAAAGCCAAAGAGTAAGGAACATGGTAGCAAAATGGTTTACTGTTGCCACATGTACTGAGGTACAGAGAAAAACTTGTCTTGCCTACTGTTTGTACAGATTAATTCATTGCAACAGGGCATTGAGACAGAACAAGGTAAAACTGTTACATAACATAGCATAATGTATTACAGTTACAGAGAAAGTACAGTATATGTAGAACATAAGGTGCAAGCTCACATGCATGTAAAAGCTCCTTCCTTAGCAATAAATTTCATGTTACAGCTAATTATTGTAACTAGGCTAATACATGGCTGAAAAATGAACTGCAGTTTGCAGACTTGGATCAACAGATGTAGTATAGATAAGCACATGGCATCATTTATAGCCGACATTGCTCCAAAGTTGTCTTCAGATTTTTAATAGATAGTGCTTACATTGGCTTCTAACATCTTCATATTGTTCCAGCCTAATTGATGTTAAAATTAATTTGGGATAAAGACTAAGAGAAGATTAATAACAGAACTATTAAGCACGCTCTTCAGTTTTTATTGATACTGTTTCCTATCACTTTTTCCACTGAAAATGTACATTTAGCAATACTATGCTGAGTTGACCCTTCCGGCCCTCCAAGCCACTCCACCTCAGAACCCTTGTCAGCCCCAATTAACCCTAACCTAATCATGGGACAATTTATAGTAACCAGAATGTCTTTGGACTGTGGGAGGAAACTGGAGCACTCAGGGGGAAAACTCGTACATTCCATGGGGAAGACATACAGATGGTGCCAGAATTGAACTGTGAGTTTCAATGCCTCAAGCTGTAATAGTGTCACATTAACCGCTACACTACTATATAATTCAACTGCTGTAAGTATTCAAAGATTGTCAACAGAAATATTGAATCATAAAATGTGCTCATTTGTTATGTAGTGGAAATCTACTTGCTATATACCATAAATCCCTGATAAATCCATTTAGCAATTTGGGAGACAAACTAAATACTGTGAAACCGAGATTAGAGAGTCACTGCTGGCTCAGTTGGCTTCAGAAACATCTGGGCATTAAATGCAAAATTGAAAATGCTGTCCCAGTGAATGGTTGTCAATGACATAGATATGACTGTGTGAGCGTGATATATTTTTCTCTCTCTATCAAAGCTTCATGCACTCTACCAATAGGACACACTCGTCAGTTCAGAGGCATGCAGTATGGACTGTCTGAATTCTTAGATAAGCTTTCAATCTTGACATCAAATCAAAAACAAGCAAGGAAACCAGTTGGTGATTTTTCAATATACTGATTGCATCTTTGTTTCTCCATGTTGTATAGCACTAAGGAAAAAAAAGAGTTCTGCTGAAAGGTTTCAGCCCGAAATGTCGACTACTCTTTTCCATAGGTGCTGCCTGGCCTGCTGAATTCCCCCAGCATTTTGTGTGCGTTGCATAGTGAAGACACAGATTGTAGTCTGGTTCACTGTCTGCCACCAAGAGTAACTTCAATGCACCACCACTGAATGACACTTATAAAATTGCCAGGAGAGGTAGTTGGCCTGAGGGCTTGGATCTTTTTAGAATTCAGCAAAGGAAAACCAAGAAATGGATAAAACAAAATAGGCAAAAAAAAGGCCAGAAGGTATCTGGGGTGGGGGGGGGGGGGGTGGGTTGGGAGAGGAAGTAGAGTAACATTCATTTCAGAAGGTTGTAAAATGCTCTGGTGGATGATAGGTTTTTTCAGTAATTCATGCTCAGTCTCATGAGCAGTAGTGGAGGGCCGCAGAAGGACAGGATTGAATAAGAGTGGGATTGAAAATTAAAGTGGCATGTAACTGGAAGCTCAGGATTACCTCCATGAGCTGAGCGCAGCTGCTCAGCAAAATGATCACCCAATATTTGGTTTCTCCAGTGTAGTAGGAGGCTGGATAAGAGAGTGCCTGTTGGCTTGGATTTTTGGGAGATATTTACTAAGATCACAGGCAAGATGAGATTGATCAAGATTAGAACACATATGATTAGGTGTAATATTTGTCATGGTTTGAGAACTGGTTATTGAACAAAAAGCAAAGAGTTTAAGTTATTGGAGCATTTTCTGGTTGGTAGGTTGTGACTGGTGAGATACTGCAGGGAATAGTGGTTGGGCCCCAATTTTCACAATTCGTATCAGTAATTTTTTTTGAGAGGACGAAGTACCAAATAGTGGTAGTCTGCAGGACTGTGGTAAAGATGCTTTAAGATGATATGGATAAGCAGAGTGTGTAGGCAAGAACATTGTACTTGAAATGTAACATGGAAAAATGTGAGCTTCTCAACTTTAATGTATGTAACAGCAATGCAGCATATTCGTTAAATGGTGAGAATTTGAGCAATGTGGGTTTTCAAATGGGCCTAGATGTGCTTGAATTCTAGTTGCTAATGATTAGTATACTGGTGAAACGAGTAGCTAAAAGAGGAAATGGTATCTTTGCCTTTATTACAAAATAATTTGTTTATCGGATCCTCCACAAGTTTTTTGCTCCAGATTCCAGAATATGCAGTCCTTTACTTTGCAATTGGAGCAAGCAAATCTTATAGCGCAATTCTGAAGGGCCTTGGTGAGACTGCAGCTAGAGAATCGTATTCAGTTTTGTCTGAGTGATATGTTCATGACATGGGGGAATGTGACCAAAATTCATAATGTTCCAGGGAGGCTTGCCATTTGAGATGAGATGTAGGAAACTAGAACAGAGTTCAGCTACATTTTGAAGATGAGAGCAGATTTAATTCAGATAAGCAAAATGCTTAAAGGTTTGGCATAACATCTTGGGCCAAAGGGCCTATCTGCCATACTGTTTTATGTTTTGACAGGTGTTGCCACAAACATGTGTTCTCTTTTCTAGTTCTTCTGACTAAATATCCCCCCCACCTTATGCCCCATCATAATCTGCTCCTTTAAGTCTTCTCTTATTCCACTCTTTTTTTGTATATCTGCCCTTACTGATGCTCATATCCATGAGTATAAGTGGGTAGAATGCAAGCGTGCTTTCTTTCCCCACTGGGGTTGGGTGAAACTAAAACTAGAGGTCATTGGTTAAGGGAGAAAGGTGAAACATTTAAGAGAAACCCGGGGGAGGTCTTCTTCACTGAGAGGGTGGTATGTTTGTGGAACAAGCTGCCAGTGGAAGTGGTGGATGGGGTACAACCACAACGTTTAAGAGAAGTTTCGTTAAGTACATGGTTGGGAGGGTATGGAGGGATATGCTAGATTGGATAGGAAGAATAACAGTTTAGCATGGATTAAATGGGCCAAAGCGTCATTTTTGTGCTGTAGTACTCTGTGACTATCCAACGTTCCAAATGTGCAGCCCTTTCATCTCCGAGTCATTGTGACTATAGAGTCTGATATTAAGATAGTGTACAGCAGCAGTTTGTGAAAACTTCAGTAACACCTTCCAAATTCCCAAAAAAAGATGAGAGGTATTTGGGAAAGCACGTTCTAACTGATCTCTAAGTTCTGCACTATCCTGATATGAAAGTGTATCATGACTACTTTATTATTGCCAATTTTTAAATACTGTACTGCACATCCTTACTATGGAAGTATCTGTGCTAGGTAGATTCTGGTGTTTCAAGATTAAAACCTTCTTCTAAATTAGGGATGGGTAATAAATATTGATTTTACCAATATTTATATTCCATATAGGGTAAGCAGTTTGTGAATATTGGAATAGGAACTGGGTTTAATCTTCTTTGAAGCTCTGTATTTAATGAGTTCAAGGCTAATGTGTAACTTGGAAGGACAAATAAGAACATAAGAGATAGGAGCAGGAGTAGGCCAATCGGCCCCTCAAGCCTGCTCCGCCATTCAACAAGATCATGGCTGATCCAATCTTAACTCTAGTTTTCACCGAAGCCCACAAGGCAACAGTGCCAACCAACAGGGCACCATGCTGGCAATTTTATTTTATTATTCATCCCACCCAAACCCATGTGATCACCTGGGGGGAAAAAAACGATTTGCCAATTGAGGAGAAAAAATCTGGAAAATTCCTCTCCGACCCATCCAGGCTATCGAAAACTGGTCCAGGAGATCACATGGCTGATCTAAACCTAGCCTCATGTCCACTTACCTGCTTGCTCACCGTATCCCCTAATGCCATTTTTATCCAGGAAAATGTCTATCTTCGTTTTGAATTTATTGAGCTTCCACAGCTCTCAGGGGCAGTAAATTCCACAGCCCCACTACCCTCTGAGTGAAGAAATTTCTCCTCATCTCAGTCCTGGAATGGCATCCCCTTATTTTAAGATTATGCCCCCTAGTCCTAGTTTCACCCATCATTGGGAACATTCTCCCCGCATCCACCCGATCAAGCCCCTTCACAATCTTATATGTTTCAGCAATGTTGCATCGCCTTTGGTTGTAAGGGGAAAAAGCTCTAAATAAGGAAGGGCGCGTGGCCTAGTGGGCAAGGCATCAGACTAGTAACCTGAAGGTCACTAGTTCGAGCCTCAGCTGAGGCAGCGTGTTTGTGACCTTGAGCAAGGCACTTAACAACACATTGCTCTGCGACGTCACCGGTGTCAAGCTGCATGGGTCCGTGCCCTTCCCTTGGACAACATCGGTGGTGTGGAGAGGAGAAGGCCTGCAGCTTGGGCAACTGCCGGTCTCCCATACAACCCTGCCCAGGCCTGCGCCCTGGAAACTCCAGGCGCAGATCCATGGTCTCTCAAGACTGACGGATGCCACTACCAAGGAAGGGCGGCTTCCTGTCTACAATTGTTAACAAAGCCCTTGATCACATCTCGTGCTTCTGCTCTCAACCTCTGTAATATGGGACAGGACACCCTCAGCACTGTTAGCTTTAGGATTTAATAATTCATTTTCTGCAAATCCATGCCCTTTCAAAATATTTCACCACCACTAACGTCATCCCCTCTACTCCTCTTTCAGCATTACTCAGGGACTGTTCCCTTCACAGCTCCCTGGTCTTCTCATCTGTTCCTACTAACTGCATCACTTACGACAATTTTCCATGCACCAACAGGCGATGCGTTTTTTTTTATTCTTTCACCTCCTCCCATCATCCAGGGATCTTTCCAGGTGAAGCAACAATTCACTTGAACATCTAATTAAGTGTATTTTGCATTGCATGCACTCAATATGACAGTTTCTGCATTGATCAACCTGAATTCAGATTTAGTGACTGCTTTGCATTGCACCTGCTTCAGTATTTGGAGCGACTCTCAGCTTCTGATTGCTTGTCACTTTTATTCTTCATCCCACTTCCATTAAATCTGTGGCATCCTGTATTGTTACGATTAGGCCTTAATGCAAGCTTGAGGAAAAGCGGCCACCATTTTTCATCTGGGCATTTTACAGCCATTTGTCCTCAATGTTGCATTCTACAATTTCAGGGAACTTGAGAGACAGAGACAGAGGCAGGAGGGGGCTAAGTGAAAGCAGACACGGGTAGACCCAGGTGGGGTTAATAAGCAGGGACACTAAACTTACAAGTGATGGAATCCATAGTCATCCTTTTACTTCTCTGAAGAGCTTAGCTATTTTATTGCCCTCTTACCTAATCGGCCATTCTGTACACTGGATAAATTTTAGCTCATTCCAGACTTTTTGTCCATTATGCATCAAGTTTCAGTCATCCATAAGATGTATATTTGTTGGTGTCAGCTGAATGTTCGCATCTCAGCACTCTGGTTTAAAATTTTCATTCTTGCCTTCAAATCCCTTCATGTTTTACCAACTTCTGTGGCCTTTTCAACACCTACAGCCCAACGAGGACTTTGCTTCCCTTTGGTGTTAGCTGTTTGTGTATTATGAAATCCCCTTGTTCTGTCATTTGATGTTTTCTTAGGCCATGTCCACACTAGACCGGATAATTTTGAAAATGCTGGTTTCGAGTAAAAACGACAGGCATCCATACTAGGCGTTTTTAAAAATACCTGTGCCCTCATTTAAAAGGTGAATTCCCTCCTACTGGGCATGCGCAGGACATACAGAAAACCGCTTTGCGAAGAGGAAACAGTATACTTGGTGTGCGTTTGTCCAGTTACAGACTAGAAGAACTTAAAAGGAAATTGCTAAACGAAAGACCTGGTGCGCATTTGTCCAGAAACATTTCCTACAGCCGTAGTCTCTTCACTGATGAAAGGGACAACAGCTACGACTAAATGCAATAAGGCTTGTTACTGGGCAAAAGTGAAATTTGCTGTTACCCTGTTTGTTTACCTTTACTTTTGCCATGTCTTTGTGTATTATTTTGCTGTATTTAACGTGTGCAATAAAACGAGTTACTGGGCAAAAGTGACAATTGCATCTATTGAATGTTTGCACAAGCAATACAGTAATAAAGCATCTTGTTAAATGTATAAAACATGTCTTCATCAGTGTTATCTTGTATTTCTATACAATGTTACATTAGGCTGTTACACATCTATTGTCAGATATTGTTGTGATGTTGGAGGTTGCGTTCAAGAAAACAATGAAATGCCACACTGCCGCTAACATTTGTTCCGGCATGTCATGACAGCAGTTTTAAAAATAGCCGGTTACCCCATACACACTACGCTAGATATTAGGCTTTTTCAGATTTATTCACTCTGGAGAGCGTTTATGAAAATCTCCATTTTCGGGGGAGGAAAATGTCATTTCAGTGTGGATGGAGGGTCAAAACGAAGAGAAAAGGCTTTGGTTACAGATTTATCTGGTCCAGTATGGACGTAGCCATTGCTTTTTAGGCCCAAGCTTCAGAAAACACACTTGACATCACATGGGATCCTCCTGGTATTCATCATTTGACCAAAACTATCTCCTTTCGGCTTATGCTTTGGTTTGGTTTGGCATACGGAGGGTGTCTTGATAGTTACTCACGTAGGAAGTTCTGTGTAGAAGCAAATTACCGCACAGTCTCGCAGCTTGGGAACAGATTGCGGCATTGCACTTCCCTAATTTTGTATTGTCTTAAGTCTTATTATACTTCACTAGATACTGATAATCGAAAGTATAAAGGAAGGCAATTTTTTGCAGGCATTCTGATGACATGCAGCCCTCCCTTATCATAGTCAAACCATCATTGAGACAGTTGATGTCTTAAATTCTCTTCCATGTGGGTTCTGAACAGATTTGTGTCTGATCAAAATGTCAGTTTATCATTCTTTTTATTCCATCTTCCTTGAAAGACAGATTGATATTTCGTTAGTTCTGCTGATAAACCTTTGTACGTATGCACTAGTGCCTTGTATATAAGGCATTTAAATCCCAGAAATCTCATGAAACTTGTACTCATTGTTTGTATTTTCCTTATCTAGTGCGGGTTAATTCCAGTCTGTTTACTTAATTTGACAACGTTCCTACTTAACCACCTGCACAAACTATACTACTTCCAATTTTCTGGCATCAGTAAGGTACTATTTATTTTTGATTGTGGTCACTCACATAAGCAGTGCAATCTGAAGCCCCTGACATACTTAAAATCTCTTCACATTAATTTCTGTTTCCTATCTTTCAAGCAGTTACCTATTTTATCCACAAGGTTCTTTTATTTTTATGGCATATTGTAAAGTGTTTAGTTAACTCATATTGTAAATTCCTTGAAATATAATTTGCAGTGACATAATTTACAGAATACTGTGTTTTAGTGTATTCTTTAATTTTGGCCTGAGGAGAGAACGTGAAAGAAAGCTTGCATCACGTCGTTCTTGATCTCAAGCCACCCTAAAGCATTTTACAAGTTACTGCTGTGAATTTAGAAATAGCAACAAATTTGTATGCTTTGAACCCCACAGGCAGATTGTATTAATGATGCAAAGTGAAGGATAAATAATGACTAAGGTGCCTGGGATGGTTTCCCTGCTCTTTCACAAAACATTGTAATTACATTGTGAGAGCAGATGCTTAATATTTTATTTGAAAGACACCACCTCAAAAAGGCATAATTTCCTCTGTGCTATCCCTGAGTATCAGCTCAATTTTTAAATATTATGGAGTGAAATTTGAGCCCGGAACTTTGTGACAGAAATGTGCTATCAACTAGGTCAGCTGACCCATGAAAACAATTGTACCAGTTCTGAGTTGGGGGTATTTCTTTTGGCAGTTTATTGGATTGCAAGTCTCAAAGTCACATCACATTGTTTAATCATTAAAAGCATTTATCTAGAAAAGGATTAGCTCTGTCTTCTGGGAGAACTGTTGTAAACTTTAACCACTTCTGGTTTTGTTACTACATCAGTTGATGTTGCTTACTATATTGATGTTCAAGTGCCACCTCTTGCCAAGTACTTCCTGTAGATGTTGACTTGATTGATCGTTCATACTTTGTCCATTAAAACTTCCAGAATCAATTATGGTATCTTAAAATTCTTTTGTGTTTTAAGTATTCAAATAATTTAGAAATCAAAGGGATTTGGGAGTCCTTGTGCAGCCTTCCCTAAAGGTTATCTTGCAAGTTCATTCAGTAGAAAGGAAGGCAAATGCAATATTAGAATTCAGTTCCGGAAAACTAGAATGTAAAAACAAGAATAGAATGTTGATGATTTATCAGCCGTTGGTCATACTGCATTTGCAGTACTGGTTTTGATCCCCATGTCTAAAAAAGGATATGCTGGCATTGGAGAAGGTCTAGTGGAGGTTAATGAGAATTATCCTGTGAATGAAAAAGTTAATGTATGAGAAATGTTTGATGACTCTGGGCCTGTACTTGCTGGAATTTAGAAGAATGTTGGGGGGGGAGGGGGGAAATCTCATGGAAACCTACTGAATATTGAAGGGCCTGGATAGATGGGTATAGCGAGGCTGAGAGCTGTTTCCAATAGTTCAAGAGTCTAGGACCAAAGGGTGCAGTCTCAGAATCGAAGGAAGTCAATTTAGAGCCGAGATGAGGAATTTCTTCAGCCAGAGGGTGCTGAATCTGTAGAATTCATTGACAGACAGACAGACATATTTTATTGATCCAGAGGGAAATTGGGTATATTCCTCATTCTGCTGTGGATCCCAAGTAATTGGGTATATTTACAGCAGAAATTGACAGGTTCTTAATCAGGAAGGACATCAATATTTACAGAGAAAAGGCAGGAGAATGAGGTTGAGAGGAAAAATAAATCAGCCAGGATTGAATGGCAGAACTGATTCGATAGGCCAAAGGTCTAATTCTGCTCTGATGTCTTAAGGTCTTTTATAATCTTGTTTTCTTTAATGCCTCTGAACCTGATTTTAGTGTACACTCTTGGTTGCTAACTTTCATAACACAGCGACCTTTGTCCTAATTAACACATTGTTTAAAGCTTACCTTAAAATAAGCTTTTGGTCATCTTCCTTAATTGTAACTTGGATGGTTCAATGTCACATATTATTTGATAATATTCCTGTTAAGTGGCATACAATGTTTTACTATACTAAGAGCATTACAACTTATTGTGTGTATGAGACATGAAGGTACCTGCTGTTTGTCTGTATGTAATGCATAATGATAGACTGCAGTTCATTGTATAAGTACTACCCTGGTTTGGCATCAAAATGCAACAGCTCACACTTATCCAAGTTGAAATTCATTTGCCAATCCTCAGTCCTTTTCCCTAAGTGAATCACTTTGTAACTATTAACAACACCCCCAAATATAATATCATCAGCAAGCTTGCTAGCAGTTCCTTGTGCATTCATGTCCATATCATTTACAAAACATTATGAATAATAGAGGTCCCAGTACTGACCTTGGGACACCCCACTAGTTACAGGCCTCCAGCTGGACAACCGACCTTCAACCACCACCCTCTAGTTCCTATTGCCGAGACGGTTCTGAATCCATCTCACTAGCTCACCCTAAGCCCATACAACCTAACCTTAAAGATGTGCTTATCATGTTAATTGCTTTACTAAAGTCCATATCGACAGTATCTGCTGTGCTACCTTTACCTATCATCCCTTTAGTTACCCTTTGGAAAAACTCCATACAATTCATCAGACATGAGCTCCCACACACAAAACCATGCAGACTATTCCTGATCAGGCCTAGACTGTCCAAGTGATGGTAGATCTTGTCTCTCAAAATTCCCTCCAGTAACTTCCCCACAATGAAGTCAGGCTCACCAATTTGTAGTTCCCTGGCCTGTCCTGGCTGTCTTTCTTGAAAAACAGAAGAATATTAGCCACTCTCCAGTCTTCTGGAACTTTGTCAGTGGCCATTGATGAAGCCTCTACAAGGGTCTTTGTGATCTCTTTGGTCTTTCACAAGGTCTGAGGTGCACTTGGATGGGCTTTGGGGATTTGCCCACTTTAAGTATGCTGCATGGGTGTATATGACTTTTCCTTTGTAACATGCAGAGATCTCACTATTTTGCCCTCATTTCTTTGACATCCATGATATTCTCTTCTGTAAATACCAAGGAGAAATAAGTGCAGAGAATAGCTGTCAGTTCCTGCAGCTCATGGACACCTTTGATGATCTTTAAGATGACCCAGTCTCCATTTTACTGTTGATATAACTGAAGAACCTCTGTCCTGCCAAATCTATTTCATACACTCTTTTTGCCCTCCTGATTTCCTTCCTAAGCCTGGTCTTAAACATTTTGTATTCATCAAGGGATCCATTTGTACCTAGCTGCCTAAACATGATATATGCTTTCATGTTGTTCCTTACCAGAACTATCTCACTCTCAGCCAGGCTTCCCTGAACTTTGTATGTCCACCCTTCACCCTAACAAGAACATGGACTTTTGATATGATCCTTTTAAACGCTGTTCACTTACCAACTGAACTTTGGCCTTTAAAATCTTCCCATGAACCCCAGCTAGATCCTATGTAATGTGCTCAAAGGTAGCTCCACTATAGTTCAGGATTTTAATCTCTGGATCTCTTATTTTTATTTCATAGTCATTTTATAACTAGTAGAATTGTGGTCACTGGACCAAAGGGCTCCATGATTGCACCTCAGTTACTTGGCCCATCCCGTCGCCTAACAGGAGATGCAGTATTACTCCTTCCCTTACAGGTTCCTCTATATCAGGGGTCGGCAATGTTTACCACTGAAAGAGCCAATATGGACCCATTTCCCACAGAAAAGAAAACACTGGGAGCCACAAAACCCATTTGACATTTAAAACGAAATAACACTGCATACAACGGGTTTTTTTTTGCCTTTATGCTATGTATAAACAAACTATAATGTGTTGCATTTATGAAATTGATGAACTCCTGCAGAGAAAACGAAAATACATTTCTGCATGCAACAAAAACATTTTGAACTCCGAAAAAAAGACGTTGGGTTGAAGGTTACTCCATAGTTAGCCTACCTTGGATCGAAGAATTAAAAGAAAGCGCGCACTGGCGGGTGTCAGGCATTGGCAGTGGTGATGTATATTAATAGCGATAAAAAACACATAGCGGTGTGCTACACGCAGCGCTAAAATAAAGACACTGCAATCAAAGATAACTTTATTCGAACTAAATAGCCTTGCTTTAATGCCTCCCTCAACCCGTCCCCGTGGGCGCGGATGCTCCAAAAGACACGTACTCACAAACCCCCGTAGGCTATCTCCCTTAGCCGGAACGGTGGCTAATTGTGAGCCGGTTTGGATGTGCCAGGAAATGGGGTCTCCACAAAGTTTTTAGATTGTACAAGATCACCATAATCTTCAAATTTCGAATTACATTTCAAAAACTAACAAACCACAGGGAGACGCAGCACAGAGATGAAAGAGCCGCATGTTGCCGACCTCTGCTCTATATATTGCATGAGGTAGTCTCTTGGATGCACTGCAGAAATTTTGGCAACACACACAAAATGCTGGCGGAACACAGCAGGTCAGGCAGCATCTATGTAAAAGAGTAAACAGGACTTCTGATGAAGGGTCGATAGCATTTTGTTTGTGTTGCTTCAGTTTCCAGCATCTGCAGATTTTCTTGTCTCTCCACAAATTCTGCTCCATCCAGACCCTTTGCATTCTGGGTGGTCTAGTCAATACAGGGAAAATTAAAATCTCCCACTAGTACTACCTACTCTACTATTTTCACAACTGCCTGCAATTTCTTGACACATCTACTCTTCAAGTTCCCACTGACTGTTGGAGGGTCTACAATATAGCCCTATCAAGGTGATCGTTCTCTTGTTATTTGTAAGTTCTACACAAATTACCTTGATAGATGATCCCTCAAGAGTATTCTTTTCAAGCATTACTGTTTTATCCTCCCTCATCAAAAATGCAACACCACCTTAAGCATGGGTATCATAATTAAATTCATTTATCTAAATTAATTTTTATCTTGTACAGGTGTTCCCCTTCCCCCCCCCACTTTTCGAACGTTCACTTTACGTCAACTCGCTATTACGAAAGACCTACATTAGTTACCTGTTTTCACGAACAGAAGGTGTTTTCACTGTTATGAGAAAAGGCAGCGTGTGCGGAGTAGCCAAGCTCCTCCCCCAGAACTGCATTCTAGCCAGCATTGCTTAAACACGTGCCTGTGAGCATCTGTGCTTTATGTCAATTTATTTTGTGCATCCATTAGCAAGATGAGTTCTAAGGTACCAATAATGCCTAAAAGAGCACGTAAGGGTGTTATACTTAGCGTAAAACTAGACATAATTAAGCGTTTCGATCGTGGTGAACAAAGTAAGGACATAGCGAGTTTGGCTAAGGGTTTGTGGAAGTTGACGAAGCTGATGTTGAAGAGGTTTTGGCATTCCATGACCAAGAACTGAGAGATGAGGAAAGGATAACAATTGAAACCGAGTGCAGTAGCAAACGGCCCGAAAGTGAAGACATCCAGGAACTGAATGGGAAGCAATTGTGTGAGATTTTCGCTGCGACTGACAATGCTGCAATGATTGCGGAAACGTATGACTTTAATTTTGAAAGGGTACGTAGGTTTAGGGCATATTTGCAGAGTTGTTTGAGTGCTTACAAAGAACTGTACGATAGAAAAATGTGCGAGGCTAAGCAGTCGAGCATACTGTCCTATTTCAAGCCTTCCACATCAGCAACAGCAGACAACGAAACTCAACCTTCGACATTGAGGCAGGCAGACATAGAAGAAGGTGACCTGCCTGCCCTGATGGAAACAGACGACGATGAGATGACACCTCAGTCTCCTCTACCTCCCACCACCCCAACCTCTGACAACTCAGCCTATCACACCATCATCAGTGTCCTCACTGTCTTCCCGATTCCGGTAAGTGAAACTACACTGGGCGTACATTATTTCTACTTTATATAGGCTGTGTTATTTTTATGTGTTATTTGTTAGCTTCATAGCTTAAAGGTTACTGGAAAGAGTGTTTCTGCCGGGAGTGCGTGCGCCGTGTGTTTCTGCCGGGAGTGCGTGCATCGTGTGTTTCTGCTGGGAGTGCGTGCGCCGTGTGTTTCTGCCGGGAGTGCGTGCGCCGTGTGTTTCTGCCGGGAGTGCTTGCGCCGTGGGTTTCTGCCGGGAGTGCTTGCGCCGTGTGTTTCTGCCGTGAGTGCTTGCGCCGTGTGTTTCTGCCGTGAGTGCGTGCGCCGTGTGTTTCTGCCGTGAGTGCGTGCGCCGTGTGTTTCTGCCGGGTGTGCTTTCGCCGTGTGTTTCTGCCGGGAGTGCTTTCGCCGTGTGTTTCTGCCGGGAGTGCTTTCGCCGTGTGTTTCTGCCGGGAGTGCTTTCGCCGTGTGTTTCTGCCGGGAGTGCTTTCGCCGTGTGTTTCTGCCGTGAGTGCGTGCGCCGTGTGTTTCTGCCGTGAGTGCGTGCGCCGTGTGTTTCTGCCGGGTGTGCTTTCGCCGTGTGTTTCTGCCGGGAGTGCTTTCGCCGTGTGTTTCTGCCGGGAGTGCGTGCGCCGTGTGTTTCTGCCGGGAGTGCGTGCGCCGTGTGTTTCTGCCGGGAGTGCTTTCGCCGTGTGTTTCTTCCAGGAGTGCTTGCGCCGTGTGTTTTTGCCGTGTGTGCTGCTGAGAGCGCCTGCGTGCGATTTTCGCTGCGGTTGACAGTGCTGCAATAATTGTAGAAAAGTATTCCTACATTATATAGGCTGTGTATTTATCTGACCATTCCTGCTTTTACTATATGTTACTGTTATTTTAGTTTTTATGTATTATTTGGCATGATTTGGTAGGTTATTTTTTGGGTCTGCGAACGTTCACAAATTTTTTCCATATAAATAAATGGTAATTGCTTCTTCACTTTACGACATTCCGGCTTACAAATCATTTCATAGGAATGCTCTACCTTCGAATAGCAGGGGAAGCCTGTATATAGCTGATGGGGGGGAGTGTAAATGTTTGGAGAGGGACCAAGAATTTGACTGTGGTTTGGGCAGGCAACCAATTCTTGGATCATGAGGGAGTACTTGAGAAAGATGTTTTTCAGTGTATCAGTACTTTCTGTATAAATTTTTAAATATATTAAGCTTCATAGCAGGAAGTTGAAATAAAAGCCCTTGTGATTCTGATTACTAACATCAAATATAATTTAACTCATGTATTTTGGAGAGGGAAGAAGAAGAAGTATGTATTTTAACATGCTTTCTGAAATGTGGAAATGACACTGCAGACAACACACACGATGCTGGAGAAACTCAGCATCTATGGAAAAGAGTAAGCAGTCAGTGTGGCGGGCTGAGATTCTTTATCAGCATGTCCCAGTGAAGGGTCTCGGCCCAAAATATTGGCTGTTGCTCTTTTCTATAGATACTGCTTGACCTGCTGAGTTGTTTAGTAGGATGTTTAATGTTGGGTAAACAACAAATCAAGTATTCTTGGCTTTGTATTACTTTAAAAATCCCTACAAGTTAGTTTTCTTAACCTGTTTTCAGTACTGTAAAATGCATTTTGGTAATTTAAAGATTTAAAATTTTACATAGGAACTTGAACAATATCTTAGTTTTTTTAAACCTCATAAAATGAACTTAATGGTCTATGCAGGGCCTAACTTTAACTTTTCCCCCATTGAAAATTGAGATTTTTTTTCAGATCTATTTTTGAGGTACTAGCTACTTCTTCAGACTTCGTCTAAGTTCTTTAGTTCTATCTGAACTAGAAAAATGGAGCCGGAAATTAGTGCACTGAGTTCTTGCAAGAGATCAGCTATGATTTAAACCAGTTGAAGGAATATATCTTGGAGGAAGAACCAAGTTTAGTGAGATTACATAAATTCATCTTTTCAGACTCCACAGGTGACTTCCTAATAATTGGAGAAAAGGAGTAAAATTTACTTGCATGGAAATTATGTGAAGTGGGGGAGGGGGAAGCAAATGAATCAACACAAAATGTACTTTATTTAACCTGATCACAAACAAGAGAAAATTTGCAGATCCACCATCCTGTTTCTGTCACGTCCCACCACCAGCTCTTGGGCTCTCTCACCCCAGCATCCCTGTGTCAATCTGCCTCTCTACCAGAGGACTGTAGGTTCAGACCCAGGGAATGATTGTCAAACACAGTTAATTTGAAATTACATACTGTTTATTAGCATGCTTGCATCTCAGTTGAATTACAGAGCCCTGCTCGCAAAGTTTGGGAAAATCTGCAAATCGAGTGAGCACCCGAGTACTGTCTGAGGCTGCTGTTAAACACCCGTTATCACATACATACTTTGATTAAGGGTACACAGAGCAGCTTTCTCATACAACAAACTCCTCTTTGTTCAGACATTATTCTCACAGCATGACTTGTCAAGCTGCCAATAAGTCAGTTAGAGTTTAGTCCTTTTAATTCTGCATATAATTCCTCACCTGAACACCTGAAACCTCCAGTTTCCTCAGACACTACCCAACCCCCTCCTTCACCCGCTTCCAGCTCTCATTCATGCCAGGTCTTCACCATTCCCTCTGACCTTCCCCCCCCATCATCTTTGTCCCCCTGCGCCCACACCTTAGTGAGTCCCTTGTCCGCCATGTTGCTGAGATCTTCTTCCTCTGTCTCCGAGCCTACTTCTTTGGGAAGGATTCTTCACTCTGCAATGATGACCCATTCTCCCATCTTCAACCCTCCTCTTACTGGAGGTTTCAACCTGCTCTGGACCTTTTCATTGCCAATTCCTGATGTGACATCAACTTCCTTGACTTCATCACTCCTCTTTCCAATTCCAACCTCACTCCTTCCGAATGCCCTGCTCTCCACTCCCTCTGGACTAATCCTAATCTCAACATCAAACCTGCAGACAAAGGGGGTGCTGTAGTAGTCTGGTGTACTGACCTCTATCTTGCTGAGACCCAGCAACTCTCAGATACATGCTTTTACTTGCCCCTTGAACAGGACCCCGCTAAGAGTCACCAGGCCATTGTCTCCAACGCCATCACCGACCTAATTAGCTCTGGGGATCTCCCATCCACTGCCACCAACCTCATAGTTCCCACACCCTGCACCTCACATTTCTACCTCCTACCTAATATCCCCAAACTGCAGGTAGGCCCATTGTTTCAGCTTGTTCCCGCCCTACTGAACTTTTTTTTGCATAGCTCAACTGTTTTATTCCCCCCCCCCCCTTAGTTCAGTCCCTTCCTACATCTGTAACACTTCACATGCTCTATATCTTTTCAGTGTTTTCAAGTTCCCTGGCCCCTTCCCTATCATATTTTTACTATGCATGTCCAGTCTCTATATGCCTCTCTCCCCCACAACCACCTGAAAGGCCTCAAAGCTCTCCATTTCTTTCTGGACACCAGAACCAACCACCACCCAGTTCCCCTCCACCATGTGCCGGAACTTGTCCTTGGCCACGGGCGCTTGCATGGGTCTCAGCTATGCCTGCCTTTTTGTTGGCTCCGTGGAACACTTGATGTTTCAAGCCTATGCTGGTGGCTGTCCCCCACTTTTCCTACTCTACATCGACAACTACATTGGTTTTGCTTCTCGCACCCATGTGGAACTTGTCAACTTCATCCACTTTGCTTCTAGCTTCCACTCTGTCCTCAAATTCACCTGGTCCGTTTCCGACACCTCCCTCCCCTTTCTTGATCTATCTGTCACTACCTCTGGAGACAGCTTATCTACTGATGTCTATTATAAACCCACGGACTCTCACAGCTACCTGGACTATACCTCTTTCCACCATGTACTTGTAAAAACACCATCCCCTTCTCTCAGTTCCTCTGTCTCTGCTACATCTCAGGATGAGGCTTTTCATTCCAGAATGAAGGAGGTGTCCTCCTTTTTCAAGGAAAGGGGCTTCCCTTGCTCCACCATCAACCGCATCTCTTCCATTTAACGCTCTCGCCCCATCCTCCGGCCACCATATCGGGGATAGAGTTCCTGTTGTCCTCACCGGCCTCCACGTTCAGCATGTAATTCAACTTCCGCCACCTCCAATGGGCTCCTACTGCCAAGCACATCTTTCCCACTCCCCCCCCCTCTACTTTTCACAGGGATTGCTCCCTACACGACTCCCTTCATCCCTTTTTCTTTTGTCTGTCCCCACTGATCTCCGTCCTGGCACTTATCCTTGCAGGTGGAACAAGTGTTGCACCTGCCTCTACACTTCCTTCCTCACTACCATTCAGGGCTCCAAACAGTCCTTCCAGGTGAGGCGACACTTCACCTGTAAGTCTGTTGGGGGTTGTGTACTGTGTCTGATGTTCCTGGTGTGGCCTCCTGTGTTTGATGAGACCAACGTAGATTGGGAAACCGCTTCCCTGAGCATCTTTGTTACATCTGCCAGAAAAAGTGGGATCTCCCAGAGTCCATCCATTTTCATTCCACTTCCCATTCTCATTCCAAAGTGTCAATTCATGTCCTCCTCCGCTGTCATGATGAGGCCACACTCAGGTTGGAGGAACAAGCCCTTCATATTCCTCCTACCTGATGGCACTGAACTTCTGGTAGTGCCACCCCTTCACCATCCTCCATCCCCCCAACCTTATCACCTTGCTTGCCCATTTTCCTCCCTCTGGTTCTCCTCCTCCCCCCCCCCCCTTCCTTTCTTCTATCCCCACCTATCAGATTCCTCCCTTCTCCAGCCCTATATCTCTTTCACCTATCAACTTCTTAGCTCTTTACTTCATCCCTCCTGGTTTCACCTATCACCTTATGTTTCTCCCTCCCCCTCCCCTCCCAATTTTTAACTCTACTCATATTTTTTTCTCCCATCCTGCAGACGGGTCAAGGCCCCAAGCGTTGACTATACTCTTTTCTATAGATGCTGACTGGCCTGCTGAATTCCTCTAGATTTTGTGTGTTATTTAACCTGGGTTTCTTGCCACATGCACATCTGATGTACCTGACTGTATGTAGCAGGCAGACATGATCATGCCTTTTATTTTAGGAACAAGTAAAAACTTCCCTTATTTGGTACATGGATGAGTGGGGTATGGAAGATTCTGGTCTGTGTGTGGGTAGATGGGACCAGGCAAAAAACAGGTTGGCACAGACTAAAATGCATCGAAAGTCCTGTTTCTGTGCTGCAATGCTCAATGGCTCAATTAATCTACTTTTGGCTTTTAAGCTCCCTTTAAATTATAACAACATGTAATGTTGGATAGGGAGCTCCGAAAGATAAAGTTCTAAGCTTGTGTGAACATACAGTGGCCTACAAAGCAGCATTGAAGTATTAGATTGAACATTGCAAGAATCAATTAATGGGAGATGTTACCTTAGTGCTAGTTAGAAAATTTTGATGAATGCTATCTGTAATTCCATGAGGTACTAAAACAGTTGAATTAAGCCTGTATTAGAGCATCTTGTATTTAGGCAAATGTTAAAACAATTATGCTTGAAAAGCAGTACATTTTCAAGTGTAATTGTTTAACATTTACGCTTGAAAATGTGTGTAAATGCTTTTGATAGGAAGCCCATAGAGTTTGCTTTAAATTTACACAAATTTAAGAATTCGAGAAATAGACTATGAAGATACGACAGGAATGATTTTGAAAATCTTGGGCTGAATTGTTACATCACTTGATTCTCTGGTGCAGGCTGTTTTCTCAAATGCCACTTATCACTATTTGAATTGCCAATAACTGCATCAAAGAGCAGTTTTTGTACCAGTAAACTAAGCTTCCTGGACAGTTTACACTGTACATTTTCCTATTTAAGTTTTAAACTCTCTGTCACCACCTAGTGTGCCATAATGTAATCTTGAATCTAAAGAAGCAGCTCCAATCATATTACTCAGGGATTTGGATACACCACTAATGTGAAGCGGCATAAGATTATCTATCCAAAAATCACTGTGATAACAAGTAAGGTTGCAATAAATGTGGGTAATGCTGTTGGGAAAATGTCTTCATACCTTGGATACCAGTTTTTCCATAGATTTGTATCTTATCAATTCAATTGACTCTAGTTCACTGTTCAAATTTGTTCTGCTATGAAGATTAACAAGTATACAAGATATTAAGAGGAATAGATAGAGTGGGCAGCCAGCGCCTCTTCCCCAGGGCACCACTGCTCAATACAAGAGGACATGGCTTTAAGTTAAGGGGTGGAAAGTTCAGGAGGATGGATGCTAGAGGAAGGTTTTACTCAGAGTGTGGTTGGTGCATGGAATGCACTGCCTGAGTCAGTGGTGGAGGCAGATACACTAGTGAAATTTAAGAGACTACAAGACAGGTATATGGAGGAATTTAAGGTGTGGGGGGGGGGGGTTATATGGGAGGCAGGGTTTAAAGGTCGGCACAACATTGTAGGCCGAAGGGCCTGTACTGTGCTGTATTGTTCTATGTTCTAAGATGCAAGATCACTAAATGTTGGTGGCATTAATCTCGCAACGCTATGCTTTTTCCCTTGGTCAAGCTAAATGTGGGTTGCTTCAGAGTTGGAGATGAAAATGATCTATGCAGTTTTACACCAGACTAAAAAGAACAATATATAGGTTGAAACAATAGAACATTACAGTCAAGTAAATTTACATATTGGGCAACAATACGTCCCTACTTCAGGAGAGCTATCTTAAATACTATTTTTGTATGCATGTTTATTTTCAATGCACATATTTTTATGGGCAACTTTAGTTTAACTACATAATTTTAACTCTTTATATATTTAAGTTGTATTTTATTTCCCTTGCAAGGAGTGTTATAAAATCTGGTTACATGGAAATAAATGGAAACGTTGCCTGCATAATAACCTGAGCAATGCTGAGGACAGCTGCTAGTTTTGCTGTATATATTTCTTCACTACCTTTAATAAACCTCTGTCCCCTTTAAGCTACAGAGAGATGGTTATTGGCTTTGGAAATTGGATTCCAAGTGCAAAAGTATGATTCAGGTTCAAAACTAACTTACAAATAGCATAGTGAATGTTGAAGCATTTTTAAAGTAATTCTTTACTTAAATGGTGAAGATGGGAAAATACAGCTGACATGTCAGAAAAATCAAATAGAGGCCTTCAAAATATTGTTCCATTCAGGGATACAACAGAGATGAGCTTCAAATCTTTTTCAACATGGTCTTGTAACTTCCCTCTCACTGTTTTTGATTTGAGGAGTCATTTTTTAATTTGCTGAGCAGATTTAAAGCACTACAATAAGAATGTCTGGGAGACGTTGTGACTGATTTATGTCTTTTTGGTCATATATGGGCAGAGCTTTACTTTAAGTTGTATTGTAGAGGATTCCAATTGGTTAGTAACAGTAAATTTACTAAGAAAACAGGTACAGCATTGACAGGGATTGGATGAACAGCAATTTTTAAGTCAACCTATAGTACGTTACAACCTTGCTGATCAGAATGCTTTTATTTTCTTGTGCCATACATTGATTGTCACTTGAGCATCAGGGTACACAATAAGAAACTGGAGAAAAATCTTGAAGAACTGACGCATTTCAACGTGACCTTGGATTGCAACAAAAATACAGCAGTTGCAGTGGTGAACGTATCCAATTCTGTTATATTGTTCACAGTTATCCAAGATAGAATGCAGTACAAGAAGAAAATATACACATACACACACAATAGACAATAGGTGCAGAAGTAGACCATTCGGCCCCTCGAGTCTGCACCGCCATTCTGAGATCATGGCTGATCATTTACTATCAATACCCAGTCCCTGCCTTGTCCCCATATCCCTTGATTCCCCTATCCATCAGATATCTATCCAGCTCCTTCTTGAAAGCATCCAGAGAATTGGCCTTCACCGTCTTCCGAGGCAGTGCATTCCACACCTCCACAACTCTCTGGGAGAAGAAGCTCTTCCTCAACTCTGTTTTAAATAACTGACCTCTTATTCTCAATCCATGCCCTCTGGTACTGGACTCTCCCAACATCTGGAACATATTACCTGCCTCAATCCTATCAAATCCTTTAATTATCTTAAACGTTTCAATCAGATCCCCTCTCAATCTCCTCAATTCCAGCGTGTACAAGCCCAATCTCTCCAATCTCTCTGCGTAAGACAGCCCTGCCATCCCAGGAATCAACCTAGTGAATCTACGCTGCACTTCCTCAATTGCCAGAATGTCCTTCCTTAAACCTGGAGACCAAAACTGTACACAATATTCCAGGTGTGGTCTCACCAGGGCCCTGTACAAATGCAAAAGAACATCCTTGCTCTTGTATTCAATTCCCCTTGTAACAAAGGCCATCATTCCATTTGCCCTCTTCACTGCCTGTTGCACTTGCTCATTCACCTTCATTGACTGGTGAACTAGGACTCCTAGGTCTCTTTGCATTTCTCCCTTACCTAACTCGACACCGTTCAGACAATACTCTGCCCTCTTGTTCCAGCTTCCAAAGTGGATAACTTCACATTTATTCACATTGAATGACGTCTGCCAAGTATCTGCCCACTCACTCAGCCTATCCAAGTCTCCCTGTATTCTCCTAATGTCCTCTTCGCATGTCACACTGCCACCCAGTTTAGTATCGTCAGCAAACTTGCTGATATAGTTTTCAATGCCCTCATCTAAATCATTGACATAAATCGTAAAGAGCTGTGGTCCCAATACAGAGCCCTGTGGTACCCCACTAGTCACCTCCAGCCAGTCTGAGAAACACCCATTCACTGCTACCCTTTGCTTTCTATCTGCCAACCAGTTTTCTATCCATGTTGAAACCCTGCCCCCAATGCCATGAGCTCTGATTTTACTCACCAATCTCCTATGTGGCACCTTATCGAATGCCTTCTGAAAATCTAGGTACACAACATCCACTGGCTTACCCTCGTCTAACATCCTTGTTACACCCTCAAAAAACTCCAACAGATTAGTCAAGCATGATTTGCCCTTGGTAAATCCATGCTGGCTCGGCCTAATCCTATTTCTGCCATCTAGATGTGCCACTATTTCGTCCTTAATAATGGACTCAAGCATCTTCCCCACGACTGACGTTAGGCTAACAGGGCGATAGTTCTCCGTTTTCTCCTTCCCTCCCTTCTTGAAAAGTGGGACAACATTAGCCACTCTCCAATCTTCAGGAACTGATCCTGAATCTAAGGAACATTGGAAAATGATTACCAATGAATGCATCCACAATTTCCTGAGCACTATCACTGAGCACACCAAGCACTATCTTCCACATTTTGTACTCCAGATAATTTATCCTATTTGGGAACCATTATTAACTATTCCAGTGCAGTCTTTATGCAGATAGAAATATCTGCTGCATTACATGCTGGATTTCCTCATATTACAGTCGCTTACAGTTCAGAAACTCCAGAATATTCTGTGTAAGTGAACTAATGAATTAATTTTAGATCCTGAAGCTAATGTCAATTTTTGACTTGAGGATGTGAATATTATTTACTTTATTAGTAAGGTATGAGAAATATTTTAAAATGTAAGTGATACTATGGAAGAGGTTGTTATTCAAACTGAATTTAGTTGAAATGTTTCAAGGTTTATTATTTTAGTTGCAGATGAATTCATTGCAATCGGGAAAACAGCTCTGTGCATCTAACGAGTTACTGAGAAATAGCTGCTGAATAAAAGAAGATGTATGCACATTCACAAGAGAGTGAGAAACGATAGGAAAAGGGAGTGATTGAAGAAAAAGTAAGAATAATTTACCTGATAATTCACATTTGTGAGTCTCTTGTTTACATCATTTTCCTTTTTTTTCATATTTCTATGCATGCTTAACTTATTTTTGTTCACGATTTAATTTGAGTGTTACACTGGAAGGTAATATTAAAGGAGAAACTAAGTGATAAATAGAGTCCTATGATAGCCTAACATTTAGCACGATACAATTACAGCTTGGACAGTCGGAGTTTACTTCCAGCATCCGTGCGAAAATCTGTATGTTCTTTTGTGCATACATTCGGCCCTCCTTATCCACGAGGGATTGGTTCTGGGACCCCTCATGGTTACCAAAATTCACGGATGCTCAAGTCCCTTATTCAACCTGCCTCAATGCGATTGATCTTAGGACCCAGCGGAACCCAAGACCTTATTTAACCTCAGTGTGGTGGACATTAGGACCCCGGCGGAAGAACTCTGAATTCACAGTTTCTGTTCACAAAAATAATTACGATCAGGATTGAAAATAAAGTGGAAATAATAAAGTGATTGGAAAGAGGTGTAACGCCTTTGGTCATTGGAAAAGCGTTAGGCTACAGTCAGTCAATGATTGGAACAATTTTAAAGGATAAAGTGAGAATACTGGAGCTTGTGAAAGGCCCTGCCCTGATGAAAGCTGCAATTATTACTAAGCAATGCAGTGGTTTAATTATTAAAATACATGCATTTCTTAAGTGTTTTGTATGCATTGAAAGGTAAAATGTTTACTATATACTAAGGCAAGCGTTTGACTAACTGACGCTAAATAATACCGGATGTACCTGTTCAGACTTGCATACAAATCTGACTTAAGGAAGAACTTAGGAACGAAATTCATTCGTAACCCGGGGACTTTCTGGTACTGGGTCTAAATCTTACCCAATAGCTGTTTACGAAAACGACTCATTCTTGCCTGTGATGTTAGGGTTCTGAAAAATGAATAAGGTGGTGGGGGGGATGCTATGAACATAATGCAATTCTAAATGTTTAATATGATAGAACTCTTCATTTTTGTTAATGGAAGACTTTAATAGAACATGTTATTTTGAGTAGTTGTATCTTAGGGTTCCAAAGCTGAATTTTGAAAAAATTCTCACGTATTCAGTAATTTTTAAATCTCTTTCGGTTTGTACTCTCTATAAAATGTGAAGTGTAGAATTTGTTATTTTAGCAGCAAATTTTCTTACTTTTTTGAACATAACAAATAGATGAATGCCAGACACAACATAATGTTAAAGGCAAGTTACCAGAATGGACTGGAGGTTTGTATAGGCAGTACCATCTAATTAAAGATTAAAAAAAAAGTACACGTCTATAAGGCAAAAAAAAACATGTCTTAAGACATTACACATTCATGCCAGTGGATATGCAGTATAAACTTCAAGCAGTTGAAATAACATATTGCACTGGTTGGGCTTCATTTTATTTTTTCAGAATCAGAAAAAAATTAAATATTACTGGCATATGTCATAAAATAAGTTGACTTTGCAGAGGAAGTTCAATGTAATACATAACAGTAGAAAAAAATTTGTGTGTGTCAGAGAGAGAGAGAGAGGAAAACAGAGATTGTCTTCATTGGTTCAATGTCCATTCAGAAAATGGATGTCGGAGGGGAAGAAGCTGTTCCTGAATCATTAATTGTCTGCTTTCACGCTTCTGTACCTCTTTGCTGTTGGTAGCAATTAGAACAAGGTATGTCCTGGGTGATGGCGTTCCTTAATGATGGACACAGCCCTTTTGAGACATCACTCTTTGAAGATGTTCTCAATACTATAGAGGCTAGTGCCCATGATTGAGTTGACCAAGTTTACAACTCTGCAGCTTTCTTCAATCATGTGCTGTCATCCTCTTCCCCCTCCCTGAACACCCCATACCATTTGGTGATGCAGCCAGTTAGGATACTATCTGTCATATCTTCTTTGCATGGAAAAAGCAAAACATTGCAAATTTGTGAAGAACTGGCAAACATGCTTTTAAGTATTTTCCATTTCTGAATTTTTCACGGTGACTGAAAATAAGCCAAGTTTGCTTTATCAGTGTGTATTTTCTTCAAATGTTCAAGGATCCTGGTTGGTTTCAATGCCTCATTTGAAAAAACTGACAAAGTTTTTTTCCTGACGAAGGGTCTCGGCCCGAAAAGTCGACAGTGCTTCTCCTTATAGGTGCTATGGCCTGCTGTGTTCCACCAGCATTTTGTGTGTTGTTTGAATTTCCAGTATCTGCAGATTTCCTCATATTTGCTCTTTGAAAAAACTTTTTCACACAACAGATGCATTAGTTGCTGTTGGTTGCTTGGAGCTGGCATAAATCCTTGTTTCAGATATTCCACACACTCTACAGTCTACACTTTTTCATTTGGTCAGCTTCTGCCATCAATGACCACAGCCTATTGTATATCGTTAAAATCCAACTTCAAGTGTTGTGATCAATAAAGAAGAAAGTGATGACATTTTCATAGCTCAGGCAAAATCTGACTTGAAGGTATATAAAGGTGTGCAGATACCTCAGTTGGGCCAATAATTAGAGAAATGCAGTCAAGACCACTCAAAAGAGTAGATTCTGAATTTTATCCCATTAAACACCATACCCGAATTCCTAGCAATTGCATCACTCTGTGATTACGGTCTGGGAAGCGTAATAACACTACTACTGTAGTGAATGGCAATAATGCATGGGCGGGACCCAGAAATAACAGGATTTCTTCAGTCCAGATTTCTCATGATATGCCAAATACAGAAGTATCACATTGCTTTTCACAACTATAACACGCTTCAAGCAAAATCTAAGGGAACAGTGGATTAGCAAGAGATGAGGTGATCATCATTATAACCAATTATGAGGCACTCAGGATCAAATGATTGTGTAAGTAATTCATTTCTTAAATTAAGCCTGTAAACCCTCAACTGTACCCCTTGTTCCCAAGCACCCCCTCCCACCACCCCATTTATCTTTATTGCCCCCTTAAAAAACTCCCACCACCCCCGAGAGGGTGAAATTGCATAAACCAACATTGAATACAATTGGCCATTTCATTATGAACACCAAACAACTTAACCTTTTGGGACCAACCTCCCATGTAAGACTTTTTGTCAAAGGCCTTGCTGAAGTCCATATGCATAATGCCCACCAGCTTCCCTTCATCAATGTTCATTGTAACCTCCTCAAAAAACAATTTGTTTAGTTAGAGATTACCTACCATGCATCATGTTGACTGTCTCTAATTAAGTCTTGTCTATCCAAATACTTGTATGTGCTGTCTTTTAGAATATTTTCCATTAATTTACCCACAGGTGACATCCAGCTTACCAGCCAATGATTTCCCAAATTATTCGTAGAATCTTCCTTAAACATCTGAATAATATTAGCTATCCTCCAGTCTTCTGGCACCTCATCCATAATGGAACTCCCAAACTACACACCACAAAATTGCACGGACAGCTGTAATAATTGTACATTCTTGTTGATGCGCAGCAGCAATCTTGAACTCAACATCAGTAAGACCAAAGAACTGATTGTGGACTTTAGAAAGGCTAAGACAAGGAAAGACACACCAATCCTCATAGAGGAATCAGAAGTAGAAAAAGTGAGCAATTTCAAGTTCTTGGGTGTCAGTATCTCTGAAGATATAAACTGGACCCAGTATCAATGCAGTTTGAATGCTTACTGTTGCACACAGGTCAGATAACTCTCAAAAAGAAACTGCTTGAAACACATTTATGCACTTCTTGAGACTGTGTTAAAATTCTTTGAAGACTTGAATGCTTCTGTCAGTAACTGACTCAAGAATATTAGGCATGACATTGTTTATTTGGCAGAATTATTGGCAGCATTTAATGAAATCAATCTTCAATTGCAAGGAAACAATGTGAATCTTATCAAAATCAAATCAGTTGTCTCTACACTTCTGTCCAGGTTAGCCCTATTTAAGTGTAACATTGGCCATCGCAGCCTTTTCCAATTTCTGAGCTCTCTGATTGGAAGTGAAAGGAAGAATACCAAAGTTCAAAGTACATTTCTTGTCAAAGTAAGTATACTATATATAACCTTCAGGTTCATTTCCATACAGGCAACCAGAAAGCAAAGAAACCCAATAAAAAAAAGAATACCATCAAGTACCCAATGTGTAAGAAATATAGATCAAATTGTGCAAACAATAAAAAGTAAGCATATATCATTCAGAACTGAAGTTCACAAAAGTGACTTTACAGTCACAAAGCCAGTCATCACTGCAGTCAGTCTGGTGTCAGTTGCAGGCCACAGCCTCAGTTCAGTGTAGAGATGAATAAATTTCACTGAGCAACGAGCTGAACATCAGCCTGTCCCTCTCTTCCAGCCCCGACACCTTGTCTTTTTCAATGTGGCCTGGCACTTAAATCAGCCAAACCTTGGCTTGTTCCTTGCACTCAATCCCCAACCTACCACTTCAATACGCTCTCAGGCCTGGGTCCTGCTACCCCAATTCATCCTGTAGATGCCACACTGCAACTGTCATGAATTTTCAAGACTTTAGTTCACACCATGAAAATGCCAGGTTTTAAAGTCGATTCAAAAGCTCAGCTTCAAAAGGAAAGTTACAGGCTATTGATTGCAGTGATCTTTTTCCAGAAAAAGTGTGATTAATAAAGAAGTTAGTAATTTTGTAAGTCGTTGCTGTGTTTCACCAGCGCCTTTTTAAACTGGAATCACCAGATGATCTTCATGTATACTGTGCCCACATGGGTAAAATCAGAATCACTGGCATATGTTGTAAACTGTGTTCAGCAGTACAATGCAGTACATGATAATAGAGAGAAAAAAGAAAACTGAATTACGGTATGTCAATATATAATAGTTAAATTAAATAACTAGTCAAAAAAAGAGAAATAAAAAAAGTAGTGAGGTAGTAGTACTCATGGGTTCAAGGTCCATTCAGAGATTGTATGGCAGACAGACAAGTCAGAGATTTCAGGATCCTTTCTTGATCCAAATTCCAGATTGGGTAATAAATCCATTACTGAACACTTGTAATGAGGAGCAACACACACAAAATGCTGGAGGAACTCAGCAGGCCAGGTCCTCCAGCAATTTGTATGTGTGGTTCGGATTTCCAGGATCTGCAGATTTTCTCTTTCTTGTAATGAGGAATAGACTGAAATGATGGAGGAAGTACTGATCTTGCTACAAAATGAGTTTGAGATTACAAAAATCATATCAAGATTTTTGGTTGCAGAATTAAATCTCTGAGCATTATCCTGCACTGTGGGGAAAAAGTTCAAAGATGTTGAACTTGGTGAGTGCCTGGAATGACTTGCCAGTGATGGTGGTGGAGGCTAAAACATTAGGGGTATTTAAGAGCCTCTTGGACAGGCACATGGATGAAAGACAAGTGGAAGGTTATGGGGTAGTGTGGGTTTAGTACTTTTTAAAAAAAAGGATTATATGGGTTGGCACAACATGGAGGGCTGAAGGGCCTGTACTGTACTGTAGTGTTCTATAGTTCTTTATTCCCTTGAACATCATGTTTGGTGGAGTGTGGTTTCAGTGCAGTTGCTCAACTTCTTTCAAGGCAACAAAACGGACTGCAAACTACAGAACGTGGGGATCTGAGACTCCCTAGTACATTTAGCCTGATGTTGAAAAGCTGATATTACTGTACCAGGCCCATCCATCGCATTGAAACATGACAAAACAATGATGTAGTGAGTAGTTGGACTGCTAATGCGCACTCTAAAATTGTTTTTAACTGTAATAAAGCAAACTTTATTTGTAGCTTCGAATGAAGTTGAATAACTTATGCAATTATTTGTCACTACTTTAAATTCACTGTGCATTGTAAATCAAAATTCTTCATAGTTTTTTTGTAAAGGTCAGAAAGGGAGAGGGGTCACTGAGGACATGGTCTGGGAGCCAAGGGGGCAGTAACCCCAAAAGGTTTGGGAACCACTGGTTTAGCAGGAGAAGCCAGATCATAGTAGTAGATTGTTGTCTGCCTAAGTAGAAGTGTGCATTAGGGATTGGTGCTGTGTTTGATTTTAGCAGCTGAAAACATTTTAAATAATAACATTAAAAATATATTAATTTCAGTAAATTGGAGCAGAAAGAGATTGTGTTAGAGTATTGGTGTTAGAGTAAAGAATACTGGTAATTCTTCCAGTTTGGTGAAAGTCATAGAACTATAAAGAGTGAAACAGCACAGGAATAGGCCCCTCGGTTCACAATGTCCATGGTAGTCTTTTGTGCAACTTGCCATCATGCTTTATTATTTATTTAAAGTTTTTTTTTCTGTTTCTTCATTTTTTTTCTCGCATGTTTGGGCTTTTATATTTAGTATTTTAATAAGCCTTTTATTAATTAAATAAAGCGATCAGTTTGACTTTTTGTGGGCCTTATGTATATCTGTCTAGGCTTGTGACATCTTTAGAAACCACTCTAATAATTTAGTTTAGTTTTTTTTTGGAAGTTCATTTAATTGATCACAGTAATTAAGGAAAAACCTCAACCGGCCAAGTCATAGTTTTTAATCGGACCCTTTATCAGACAAGTGGGAATTTTGGGGAATTGCAAGATGTACTTCCATTTTTATAGTAAAATGTTAACAATTCAAATTACACAAATTTTAGAAATGAGTAAATTGAAAAAGGAATGAGGAGAGGTTTTTCTTTTTTGGTAGTAAATTGCTAGTAATTTTGTTTGTTTGAGTAAAATGATTTAGTTGCAAATATGGTAAATATTTTGTGCCATTTAACCACTTTATGGTTGATCTAAATATTTTAAACCTGTTCAACTTTAACTATCTTGTAAATGCTGTTGTAATACACCAAAACAATATTGCTGTGTACATGAGGAAATCTGTAGATGCTGGAAATTCAAACAACACACACAAAATGCTGGTGGAACATAGCAGGCCAGGCAGCATCTATAAAGAGAAGCACTGTCGACGTTTCAGGCTGAGACCCTTCGTCAGGACTAACTGAAAGAAAAGATAGTAAGAGATTTGAAAGTAGTGGGGGGAGGGGAAAATGCAAAATGATAGGAGAAGTCTGGAGGGGGAGGGATGAAGCTAAGAGCTGGAAAGGTGATTGGCGGAAGTGATACAGAGCTGGAGAAGGGAAAGGATCAATGGACGGGAGGCCTCGGGAGAAAGAAAGGGGTGGGGGGAACACCAGAGGGAGATGGAGAACAGGCAGAGTGATGGGCAGAGAGAAAGAAAAAAAACAACTAAATATTGTTAGGGATGGGGTAAGAAGGGGAGGAAGGGCATTAATGGAAGTTAGAGAAGTCAATGTTCATGCCATCAGGTTGGAGCTTACCCAGCTGGTATATAAGGTGTTCCTCCAACCTGAGTGTGGCTTCATCTTGACAGTAAAGGAGGCCATGGATAGACATATCAGAATGGGAATGGGACGTGGAATTAAAATGTGTGGACACTGGGAGATCTGCTTTCTGTGGCGGACCGAGCGTAGGTGTTCAGCGAAACGGTCTCCCAGTCTGTGTCGGGTCTCACCAATATATAAAAGGCCACACCGGGAGCACTGGACGCAGAATACCACACCAGCCGATTCACAGATGAAGAGTCGCCTCACCTGGTAGGACTGTCTGGGGCCCTGAATGATGGTGAGGGAGGAAGTGTAAGGGCAGGTGTAGCACTTGTTCCGCTTACAAGAATACTCTCACAACTACCTGGATTATTCCTCTTCCCACCCTGTCTCTTGCAAAAATGCTATCCCCTTCTTACAATTCCTCCGTCTCCGCGGCATCTGCTCTCAGAATGAGGCTTTTCATTCCAGGATGAAGGAGATGTCTTCCTTTTTTAAACAAAGGGGCTTCCCTTCTTCCACCATCAACTCTGCTCTCAAACGCATCTCTCCTATTTCCCACACATCTGCCCTCACCCCATCGGCCCGCCACCCCACTCGGGATAGGGTTCCCCTTGTCTTCACCTACCACCCCACCAGCCTCCAGGTCCAATATATAATTCTCCGTAACTTCTGCCACCTCCAACGGGATCCCACTACCAAGCACATCTTTCCCTTCCCCCCCCTCTTTCTGCTTTCCACGGGGATTGCTCCCTATGCGACTCCCTTGCCCGCTCGTCCCCCCCATCCCTTCCCACCTATCTCCCTCCTGGCACTTATCCTTGTAAACGGAATTATGCATTTGGAAGGAGTGAGGTTGGAATTGGAGAGAGGCATGTTAAATTTGAGATGGCTGATGTCCTGTTGGTAGTAGCCAATGAAAAGGTCCAGAGCAGGTAGAAGACCAGGGCAGGATATCCAGGAAAAGGAGGAGGGTTGAAGGCAGGTGTCATTGGTGTGGGGTAGAGAGTCCTTGCCAAAGAAATAGGTTTGAAGATGGAAATGGCAGAATAAGAGTTTAGCGTCATGGCGGGTGCAGGAGGACAAAGGTGAGGTCCTTACTGAGGACAGAACTTTCTGCCTCAGAGAGGGGAAGGTCAGAGGGAATGGCAAAGACCCAGCATGGATGAGCTGGGAGCAGAGAGTTTCACTAAACACCTTTTTGGTTTTGGATACTCCTACTCTGGGAAACAGACTGTGACCATTCACCTTATCTGTGCCCCAATGATTTTATAAATCTCTAAGGTCACTCTTCTACCTTCTAAGTTGCAGGGGAAAATGTCTCAATCCATCCAGTCTCCTTGAAGCTCAAAACATCCAGTACTGGTAAAATTGCCTTGCTTATTTTCTACACCCTTTCCAACTCAATGATAGCCTTCTTATACCCAAGTAACCTGAACTGTACACAATATGCCATGCCATGTGCTTCTGTAACATGACATTTCAACTTGGCTCTGGCTGAGGAAGGCAAGCATGCCCAATGCCACCTTCACCACTCTATCTGCTGCTGACTCCATTTTCAGGACACTCAATTGTATTTTACTCTTTTCTAAAATGTTGCTGGGAGAAAATTTAAAAAATAAAGCCATTTCTTTTCTTTCGTGATAGTAAATGATAGTTTATTATTTCTCTATCTTCCCCTTTCATTCTCTTCTTGTTCCCCCATATTTTTTACTCCTTCCAGTAGATGGCACATAGGCAAGTGAGGATAGAAACTATTAGAGGTTGTAAGCTGAACTTCAGTTGGTTTATGTGACAATTTGTACTTTGTAGCAAAGTTGTTTAGGACATCTAAATTTCAGGGCAGAGGACCAAAGTAAGGATAATGTAACCTAAGTATGCCTTTCTAAAAGTGTAGTACTTTGGTTAGATGGCAGATCGTGGATGTTAGTCATGTAGGGTGCTTTCCAGGGCTGTGGAATTTTTTTTTTGTTTTTGTTCATTTACCTATCCCAGGGGTCAGCAACCTTTACCACTGAAAGAGCCACTTGGACCCGTTTCCCACAGAAAAGAAAACACTGGGAGCCGCAAAACCCGTTTGACATTTAAAATGAAATAACACTGCATACAACGTTTTGTTTTGCCTTTATGCTATGTATAAACAAACTATAATGTGTTGCATTTATGAAATTGATGAACTCCTGCAGAGAAAACGAAATTACATTTCTGCATGCAACAAAAACATTTTGAACTCCGAAAAAAAGACGTTGGGTTGAAGGTTACTTTTAAGTAAAATACTCAACGTCTATTTGAGTCCTTCTTGTATTTATGAAAAACGCCAAACTTAAATTTGCCGCCAGCAGCAAACCAAAAATAACGTCAGCCAGCTGTCAACCTGAAAAATGAAAGGACTATTTCACTGAACAATGAAAACATATGAATATACATAAAATAATAGGCAATTAAAATATTTATCATACTTGGTTAATGGGATTTCTGCTCCTGGACCTCAGCGCACAGCGTCTGCACATCAGGGCTGTATGACGTCACCTTCATCTTTACACAGGATCGCAAGCTGTCATCTGTGAGGCGTGCGCGATGTTTGTTTTTAATAAAGTTCATGTTGGAGAACACCTGCTCACATACATATGTGGATCCAAAGATCGACAGGACTCCAAGCGCATACTTTTTCATGTTTACATAAATGTCGGGCATAGCATTCCATGTTTCGAACACAAGTTTGTCCGGTTTTGGAAGGTTTTCAATATCACTCCATTTGTGATTCTGAGCAAGAACGGCCTTCTGACGGGCAACATCTTCAAGGTCTGCTGTCAAGCGTCTAAACTTGGACACCCATATGTCTTTGTCGGCTATGTCGGCCAGTTCCATCTCAAGATCAGGTTGACTCACACCTGCCAATGCAGTCGTATTCAGTAGGGAAGGATCGATGCTTAAGGGAGTGACCGGGAAGGATAATGTGTTTTTTTCCTCTCTGAACTCACAGAAGCGTTTCCCAAACGATGTTTGCATTACGATGATTGCAGAATGTAAATACTCCGAAATTATCATGTCGTGACCTTGTTTGAACTCTCTCAAATTGGGGAAGTGAAACAAAGTGCCTTTCTGTAAATCTCTGGCAAGCACTGTCAACTTGCGCTCGAATGCCAAGACATCCTCCAACATGTGCAGGGCTGTGCGTCCTTTCCCCTGAAGAGCTGTGTTCAGCGTGTTCAGGTGCGCTGTCATGTCTACCATGAAGTGTAGCTTTTCCAGCCACTCTGGCTGTTCCAGCTCAGGAAAGGTGAGCCCTTTGCTGCCCAGGAAAGTTTTCACTTCTTCCAGACACGCGACAAAGCGTTTCAGCACCTCCCCTTTGGACAGCCACCGGACTTTGTTGTGCAGCAGGAGATCAGAATATGCGCTTTCCAGCTCGTCCAGTAACAAACGGAATTGACGGTGATTTAAACTTTTTGCCATTATTTTATTGACAATCTGAATGACAACATCCATTACTTCTGTGCATTCCGGAGGAAATGTTTGAGCGCACAGTGCCTCTTGGTGCAAGATGCAGTGAAAAGTCAGCAGCTTTCTGTCCAGCGACTTCTGCAGTAAAGCCACAATTCCCTTGTGCGTTCCCGTCATATTCGGTGCCCCATCAGTAGCTACTGACACCAGATGGGTGGTCTTTATTCCTTTGGCTCTTAAACAATTCAAGACAGCCTCACAGATGTCCTCCCCCGTGTTTGGTCTTTTAGAGGTATCAACTCAATCAGTTCTTCCTGTGGCCCGGCAGAGTTTACATACCGGCAGAACAACGCTATTTGTTCAATATCACCTTTGTCTTTAGACTCGTCACAGGCAATCGAGTAGGCCACAGCTGAATTGATGTCTTTAATTTGCTGTCTTGTGATGTCTTCTGCCATTTTTATGGTTCTGTCTTTGACAGTCTTTGCAGAGAGGGGCATATCCCTGATTTTCTGCACAATTTCACTCTTGTTTTTAAAGTCCGTGAATAGATGTTCTGAAATCTTAATGAAAGATTCTTTTATATATTCACCATCTGTAAACTGCTTCCCGTGCCTGACTATTTCCTGAGCGGCAATATAACTGGCGTACGTCGTTGATTTTCCAGACTTCATCCATTTCTGGAAATGATTTTTGCTCAGATCAACCTTCCGCATCAGTTCCGAAACGGCTTTTTTTCTCTCATCTCCATCCGGATATTTTTGAGCAAAGGCTGCGTGTTTATTCTGGAAATGCCTTGCGACATTTGACTTTTTGTTGTTTGCTAGTTTCTCATTGCATATTAAGCATACCGGTAAACCAGTCTCGTCAACAGTGAAAGCAAATGAATCTGTCCACGTATCATTAAACGTTCTGTTTTCTTCAGTCACTTTTCTTTTTTTAGAATTCTCCATAGTTGGCTTACCTTGGATTGAAAAATTAAAGAAATCGCGCACTGGCGGGTGTCAGGTATTGGCAGTGGTGACGTATATTAATAGCGATAAAAACACGTTGTAGCGGTGTGCTCATGCAGTCAGTAAACTGCAGTCGAATAACTTTATTCGAACTAAACAGCCTTGCTTTTAAGCCTCCCTCAACCCAGCCCCCATGGACGCAGATGCTGCAAAAGACGCGTATTCACAAACCCCCGTAGGCTATCTCCCTTAGCCGGAATGCTGGCTAATTGTGAGCCGTTTCGGATGTGCCAGGAAATGTGTCGCCACACTTAGATTGTACAAGATCACCATAATCTTCAAATTTAGAATTACATTTCAAAAGCTAACAAACTAACATAAAATACATTTTAATTAAATACTGACCAATTATTTCCCAAAGCCACAGGGAGCCGCAGCACAGAGGTGAAAGAGCCACAAATGGCTCGGGAGCCGCAGGTTGCCGACCCCCGACCTATCCAATCATATAAGCAGTAGGCCCTTCACGCCACCCCAGCAAACCCCCCCCCCCCCCCCCCCCCGACAAACCTGATTAACTCTCACCTACTCAAGGAGCAATTTACAATGACCAATTAACCTACCTAGCATGTCTTTGGACTGTTGAGAGGAAATCAGGGGACTTGAGGAATACCCACACAAGTACAGAATCTGCCAGAATTGAACTCCGGACTCCAGAATGCCCCGAGCTGTAATAGCATCGCGCTAATCATTATGCTTCTGTGGCGCTAAATGTAACCGACCATCAGGGCTTGCATCAGTAATCTGGACTAAATAATAGTCAAACAAACTTATGTCCAGTTTATTCTCTCAAAATTACATTTGGTTGAATGTTTTATGTTCTATTTAAATGAATTTCCAATCTATGAAATAAGCTTGTAAATAAAATCATTATATTACCTTATTTTCAAAACTGCTAAGTTTGGCTTTGTGTACAGTGATAAATGATTTTCTTTTGATGCGTTCTTTAAAGTTTTACAAGTTTAACAGGCGTCTGGGTTTGATTTTCAAAAGAAACCTTCCCCCTCCCACACTAATCTAGGCTCTTAGCTGATGGCATTTTCTACAGCTAAATATTCGCTATTTAATAGGCCTATATTCTCTAATGTTTCTTTTGTTATTAATTTTCAATATTTTTGGCTGTATTTTTATATATTTGTGTGTAAATGAGAGAAGACAGAAGTAGGAAGAGACTTTGTACTTGAGAAACAAATTCATTGAAGTTTGTCCTCTGAGATGGTGGGTGAAGGTCAACTTTGTCTTTAGCTTATTTATTGTAACGGGATTCCTGCGAATCTTTTGTTATCCTGTAGTAGTGTTTAAAGGTGATGCATGTATATGTGACAGAAATACTGTTGTTGCTTCAAACTGTTAAACTAAAACAGGAAAATGCTAATACGAGTAAATTTGCAGATGCTGGAAATTCAAACAACAACACACACAAAATGCTGGTAGAACACAGCAGGCTAGGCAGCATCTATAGGGAGAAGCGATGTCGACGTTTCGGGCTGAGACCCTTCGTCAGGATTAACCGAAAGGAAAGAGTAAGAGATTTGAAAATACTGTTTTGTTTTTTGAGATTGTGACTGTTGATCAAAGTCGATACCTTTCAGTCCACTGTGGATGAAGAATCTTAAACCAAATAGTTGCCTCTGAGGAAATTGCTTTAAAAATATAATCATCCTTATTCATTTAGGGATCCAGTGTGGAACAGGCCCTTCCAGCCCATTGAGCACCACCACCCAGCAACCCACTTAATACTAGCCTAATCGCAGGACAATTTACAATGACCTACTGACCAGTACATCTTTGCAGTGTGGAATGGAAGGCAAAGAACCCAGAAGTAGCTCTCACAGTTCACACTCCTTACAGATAGTGCTGGGAATGAACTCCGAATAGTGCTATAATAGTGTCACCCTAACCACTGCGCTATCATGTCTTAAATTGGATAAAGGCATAAATTGCACCCCAATTGGAGCAGCAACTCCCATGTTTACTTCCGTTCTCCAATCTGCAGAAGTGGATCTCAACCATAATTTTCTCTTGGAATATTAAGAAATTAGAGCACAATTAAGCTAGGTTTATCCTTATTTATTTATGTCCAGTGATCCCAGTGCTGAAAACTGATAATCATATTCTCTGTGCTTGCAAATCATGTAACAAACAGTCCCCCCCAAAAAACTGGAATGATATATGTCAGACTAATAAATGACAACTGAAAACTGAATAATTTGACTTTAGTTATTAAGTTATAATCCTAGGAATACCTCATAGCTGAGCAAAATATGTATAGATAGTGGCTGGATATAGTAGGGAGAATGCATGTTTTAGTTCTAATAAAGTGACAAATGCTGAAGCTGATGTTGATTGTTTAATAATTCGCAATTAATGTATTGAAAGAATTGTGTACTCTTTAACAGCCATGAATTAGGCAATTATGTCACAAGATTAGTGCTGCATTATAATTACTTATTTACAGTTGTATTAACTCTAATAGTTATGATTGTGTGGTAGAATTGTAATGCCGGATGATTAACAGCTTTTTATGGGGAATTGTGCTGCTTTTGTGAAGACAGAATCGTGTTGAGTGTATAATTTTGGTGTTATGACTATTAAGAGGGATGATGAAATAGGCAGTCCTTTCACTGTAAGCTGAAGGTAATTGTGTTAGCTTCATTTATGATAAGAATTAATCACTCTTCCTATCAACTCAATTTCATTCTTTTGCAGAACTTTTGTCATTTGGTATTTATAATTTAAGTTTATGGTCATTTTAAATTTTATTTTGTTGACTGATCAACCTAGATTTGATCATGAATGTGGAGATATCCAAAAAGCTGCAGATCTTGGAATCTGGATCAAAAGACAAACTGCTGGAGGAATTCAGTGGGTCAAGCAGTATCCGTGGGTGACCATAAGACAGAGGAGCAGAATTGAAATCTGCTCTGCTTTTCAATTGTGGCTGATTTAATTTCCCTCTCAACCCCTTTCCCCTGCTTTCTCCCCATAACCTCTGATGCCCTTACTGTTCAAGAACCTATCAACCTCCACTTTAAATATACACAATGAATTGGTCTCCAACCATTTGTGGTGATGAATTCCATAGATTCACCAGCCTCTGGCTAAAGAAATTTCTCCTCATCTCTGTTTTCTAAAGGGGCATCCTTCTATTCTGAAACTGTATCCGCTGGTCCCAGACTCCCCCATTATTCAGGGCCCTTACCTAAGAAAAGATGTACTGGCAGGGCGAGGCAACCATGACAGGTAAGGGAAGTTAAGGAGTGCATAAAAGGCAAGAAAAGGGCATATAATGTATCAAAAGAGAGCAGGAAGTGGGATGATTGGGAAGCTTTTAAAGTCCATCAGAAGGCAATTAAAAAAGCTAAAAGAAAGGAAAACATGAAATATAAGGGCAGACTAGCCAATAATATAAAGCAGGCTACCAGAAGTTTTTTCAGTTATTTAGGGAATAAAAGGGAGTTGAGAATTAATATTGGATCACTGGAAAATGATGTTGGTCAGGTAGTAATGGGGAAACAAAGAAATGGCAGATGAACTTAATGGGTACTTTGCTTCATTCTTTACTGTGGAAGCTACTAGTTGTATGCCAGAGGTTGATGAGTATCAGGGAGCAAGAGTGAGTGCCATTGCTATTGTTATGAATGTACCACAGCTCTGAGGGGCTGAAGGGTGCGGGCTAGCCCCCTCCTTTATGAGAATCGCAAGATCACTATTGATTTGGGTCAGGAGACCCAGGAAATGAGAGAGAGACGTGCAGAATGTCTTGACCCCCCGGCGATATAAAGCTATGGGAAACGGCCATTGTCTCTTGGAGACGAACTTGTGTATTACAATACTGTGCTACATGGAAGCCCTCAGGCAAAGTGGGCTGGTTGAGGGAGGGATTGCATCACCCCCAACCTGATTGGCATCTGAGACCCTGTGAGTCAGGATAAAAGAGGGTCTGTGGGAACAGCCCCTTCAGACGCACCAGAAGAAACGCTAGCAATCCCGTAATAGCGGAAGCCGGTGGGGAGGCCACGTGCATTCGGTTCCATTTGCCCCGGAACCGGTGCCCTTTACCACGGAAAAACGGCTTTTAGCTGACAATGGGGAAACCAACTCCCAACGACTCGAAGGATTGGCATCATAAAAGGACTGGGCAAGTTTTAAACCCGTCTTTCTCTCAAACCAAAACGCTGCAGCTTGAACAAACTAACAGTGACTTTTATATTTCCATCGGACAATACATTATCCCCTAGACAACGATAGAGCTATTTTTTATTGATTATTATTATACCCGCACGTTTAGATTTAGTATTGACGACGTATATTGTCTGTATGTTTGCATTGATATTATTTTGTGTATTTTTATCAATAAATACTGTTAAAATAGTACCATCGGACTTCAACGGACCTCTCTATCTTTGCTGGTAAGTGACCCAGTTACGGGGTTCGTAACACTATTACAAAGGAAAAAAGTGTTAGGTAAACTGAAAGGTCATGAGGTGGATAAGTCATCTGGACCAGATGGACTACATCTCTCAGGACTCATTGAGGTTGGTGATGCATTGGTCATGATCACTTGATTCTGGCATGGTCCCGGACAACTAGAAAATTGCAAGTGTCACTCCACTCTTTAAGAAGGGAGGAAGACAAACGAGAGGAAATTATAGGCCATTTAGCCTAACCTCATGGTTGGGTAAGTGTTGGAACCCATTAGTAAGTATGTGGTTTTGGGGTATTTGGAGACTAATGATAAAATGAATCATAGTCAGCATGGTTTCTGTTAAGGGAAAACTTGCCTGACAAATCTGTTAGAATTCTTCATGGAAGTAACAAACAGTGAACAAAGGAGAGGCAGTGGATGTCATTTAATTGGATTTTCAGAAAGCATTTGATAAGGTGCCTCACATGAGGCTGCTTAACAAGATAAAGTCCTATGGTGTTACAGGAATGATACCGGCATGGATAGAGGAATAGCTGACAGGCAGGAGGCAGTGAGTGGGAATAAAGGGGGCCTTTTCTGGTTGGCTGCCAGTAACTGGTGGTGTTCCTCAGGGGTCAGTATTGGGACCGCTACTTTTCACATTGTTTGTCAATGATTTTGATACTGAAATTGATGGCTGTATGGCAAAGTATGCGGATGATACGAAGATAGGTGGAGGGGTAGGTGGTGCTGAGGAAGCAATGCGATTGCAGCAGGACTTAGACAAATTGGAAGAATGGGCAAAAAAGTGGCAGATGGAATACACTGTTGGGAAATGTATGATGATGCATTTTGGTAAAAGGAACAATAGTGCAGACTATTAACTAATTGGGAAGAAAATTCAAACATCAGTTGTACAAAGGGACTTGGGAGTCCTCATGCAAGACTTGAGTCTGTGGTAAAGAAAGCAAATGCAATGTTGGCATTTATTTCAGGAGGAATAGAATATAAAATATAAAAATATAGTATATGGATTTCAGCAAGGCATTTGATAAGGTACCCCATGCAAGGCTTATTGAGAAAGAAAGGAGGCATGGGATCCAAGGTGCCATGGCTTTGTGGATCCAGAACTGGCTTGCCCACAGAAGGCAAAGAGTGGTTGTAGATGGGTCATCTCCTGCATGGAGGTCAGTCACCAGTGGAGTGCCTCAGGGATCTGTTCTGGGATCCTTACTCTTTGTGATTTTTATAAGTGACCTGGATGAGGAAGTGGAGGGATGGGTTAATAAGTTTGCTGATGACACAAAGGTTGGAGGTGTTGTGGATACTGTGTAGGGCAGTCAGAGTTTACAGCAGGACATTGGTAGGATGTAAAACTGGGCTGAGAAATGGCAGATGGAGTTCAACCCAGATAAGTGTGAAGTGGTTCATTTTGGTAGGTCAAATATGATGGCAGACTATATTATTAATGGTAAGACTCTTGGCAGTGTGGAGGATCAAAGAGATCTTGGGGTCAGAATCCATAGGGCGCTCAAAGCAGCTGTATAGGTTGACTCTGTGGTTAAGAAGGCATATGGTGTATTGGCCTTCAGCAAATGTGGAATTGAATTTAGGAGCCGAGAGGTAATGTTGCAGCTATATAGGACCCTGGTCAGACCCATCTTAGAGTACTTTGCTCAGTTCTGGTTGCCTCACTACAGGAAGGATATGGAAGCCATAGAAAGGGTGCAGAGGAGATTTACAAGGATGTTGCCTAGATTGGGGTACATGCTTTATAAGAATAGGTTGAGTGACTTGGCCTTTTCTCCTTGGAGTGAAGGAGGATGAGAGGTGACCTGATAGAGGTGTACAAGATAATGAGGAGCATTGATTGTGTGGATAATCGGAGGCTTTTTCCCAGGGCTGAAATGGTTGCCACAAGAGTACACAGGTTTAAGGTGCTGCGGAGTAGGTACAGAGGAGATGTCTGGGTAAGTTTTTTACTCAGAATGGTAAGTGCGTAGAATGGGCTGCCGGCAACGGCGGTGGAGGTGGATACAATAGGATCTTTTAAGACACTTTTGGATAGGTACTTGGAGCTTAGTAAAATAGAGGGCTATGGGTAAGCCTAGTAATTTCTAAGGTAGGGACATGTTCAGCACAACTTTGTGGGCCAAAGGGCCTGTATTGTACTGTAGGTTTTCTCTGTTTCTATAAAAGCAAGGAGATATTGCTGAGGCTTTATAAGACACGAGTCAGGCTGCAGTTGGAGTATTGTCAACAATTTTGGGCCCCATATCTCAGAAAGGATTTACAGTCGGCCCTCCTTATCCACAGGTTCTGTATACGTGGATTCAACCAACCGCGGATCGGGAAAACCTGGAAGTTCTTTCTCCAGCAGTGTTTGTTTATGTATTTTCTTGTCATTAATCCCTAAACAATACAGTATAGCAACTATTTACATAGCATTTACATTGTATTGGGTATTATAAGTAATCTAGAGATGATTTTAAAGTACAAGCAGTCCCCAGGTTATGAATGAGTACCGTTCCTGAGGCCATCTTTATGTCGGATTTGAAGTTGGAACAGGTACATCCGGGTATTATGTAACGTTAGTTAATCAAATGTTTGTCTTAGTATATAGTATATATTTAACCTTTCTATGCATATAAAGCACTTAAGAAACATGTATTTCAATAACTAAACCACTGCGTTGCTTAGTAATAATTGTAGCGCTCATCGGGGCAGGGCCTTTCACATGCTTCATTAAAATTGTTTCAATCGTTGACCGACTGTAGCCTAATGCTTTTCCAATGACCGATGGCGTTTCATCTCTTTCCGATCGCTTTATTACTTCCACTCTATTTTCAATTGGGGTCGTCATTATTTTCATGAACGTAAACGCTGCAAATTCAGAGTTGTACTGCCGGATCCTAAGGACCACCGCACTGAGACAAGTTAAATAAAGGGCTTGAGCATCCTAGTTTTTTGGTATCCACAGGGGTTCCTGGAACCAATCTCCCGCGGATAAGGAGGGCCGACTGTACTGTCATTGGAGAGAGTCCAGAGGAGATTCACAAGGATGACTCCGGGATTGAAGGGATTGAGGTGTGTTTGATAGCTTTGGGCCTGTACTCACTGGATTTTAGAAGAATGCTTGTGGATCTTATTGAAACCTATGGAATGTTGAAAGGACTAGATAAGGTGGATGTTTCTTCTGGTGGAGGTATCCAGAACTAGAAGGCAGTCTCAAAATTGAGGGCTGACCTTTTAGAACAAAAGTTTTTTTTTCTTAGCCAAAGAGTGGTGAATCCGTGGAATGCTCTGCCACAGACTGTGTTGGAGGCCAAGCCCCTGGGTATATTTAAGGTGGAAGTTGATTCATTCCTGATTGGTCAGGGCATCAAGGGATATGGTGAGAGGGCAGGTGTATGGCATTGAATGGGATCTGGGCTCAGCCAGGATGAATTGGCAGAGCAGACTCATTGGCTGTATGGCCTTATTCTACTCCTGTGCCTTATGGCATTGGAGAGGGTCTAGAGAAGGTTTGCAAGAATCATTCTGGGAATAAAGAGCACTTTGATAACTAGGGCATGTACTTGCTAGAGTTTGGAAGAATAAGTGGAAACCTCATTGAAACCTATTGAATATTGAAATTACTGTGGAAAGGATGTTTTTCTGCAGTGAGTAAGTCTAAGACCAGAGGCCACAGCCTCAGAATAGAGGGACATCCATTTAGAACAGAGATGAGGAAGAACTTCTTTAACTAGATTGTGGTGACTCTGGAATATATTGCTGCAGATGGCTGTGGAGGCCAAGTCATTCAGTATATTTAAAATTATGGTGGTTAGATTCCTGATTAAACAATGCATCAAAGGTTACGAAGAGAAGGTTAGAGAATGGAGTTGAGAGGGGTAACAAATCGGCCATGATGGAATGGCGGAGTAGATTCAATGGATCAAGTGGCCAAATTTTGTTCCTTTGTCTTATGGTCATCTTTGAAGCATCCTCTCCCACATCCACTTTATATAGGCCTCTCAGTATTAAGCTTAGTGTTACTTGTCACATGCACATTGAAACAGAGTTAAATGTGTCATTTTGCATCAACAGCCAACATGGTCCAAAAATTGTGCTGAGACTGCGTGCAAGGATCACTTCTGGATCACTTCCAATGCCAGCTCATCCTTTCCTCGATATTCTAGTCTTCAAAAAATGAATACTAACTTTGCAATCACCTTCCTTCATATCAACAAAGCATGCAAGTTAACTTCTACGGAATCCTGCTTGAGGACCCCCAAGACCATTTACACTTCCAATTTCTGAATTTGCTTTCTCTTCAGAAAATAGTCTACGTCTTTATTACTTCTACCAAAGTGCACCACAATACACCTTCCTCCGTTATATTCTATCTGAAACTGTGCCCATTCTCCTAATCTAATCTGTCCAGGTCATTCTGCAGACTCCCTGATTCCTCAACACTTTCTACCCCCATCTTTGTATCATCCGCAAACTTGGCCACAGGGTCATCAATTCTTTCATCCATATCATTAAGTTATAACATGAAAAGTCCCAGACCCAATACCAACCCCTGTAGAATACCCCTAATCATTGTCCGTCAGAAAAGTAGCCCTTTATTCCACATGGTCATCAATTCTTTCATCCATATCATTAAATTATAACATGAAAAGTCCCAGACCCAATACCAACCCCTGTGGAATACCCCTAATCATTGTCAGTCAGAAAAGTAGCCTTTTATTCCCACTTTTTGCCTCCTGCCAATCAGCCACTGTATTATCTTGTATTAGCTAGAATCTTTCCTGTAATACCATGGGCTCTTAACTTATTAAGCAGCCGCATGTATGGCACCTTGTCAAAGGCCTTCCGAAAGTCCAAGTACACAATATCAAACAACTCTTTGTCTGTCCTGCTTATTGTTTCTTCAAAAAATTCCAACAGAAATAAAGTAAGATTTTCCCCTGAGAAAACCATGCTGACTACCGGCTATTTTATCATATGCCTCCAAGTATCCTGAGACCGACTCCAACACCTTCCCAACCACTAAAATAGGATTAATTTCCTTTCTTTCTGCCTCTCTCTTAAAGAATGGAGTGACAATTGCAATTTTCCAGTTCTCTGGAACCATTCTAAAATCTAGTGATTCTTGGAAGATCATTACTAATGCCTTGACAATCTCTTCAGCTACCTCTTTCAGAAGCATGACGTGTAATCCATCTGGCCCAGGTGACTTGTCTCCCTTCAGAACTTCCAGTTTACCAAGCACCTTCTCCTTCTGCCCCTTGAAGCTTTCTAATTTCTGGCATGCTACTGATATCTTCAATAATGAAGACTGACATCTCTTACATAGAACATAGAACAGTACAGCACAGGAACAGGCCATTCAGCCCACAAAGTTGTAACGATTCAGCTAAAAAGCAAATTTAAAAACACCCAAAGACTAATCCCTCCTACCTATGCTATGTCCATATCCCTCCATCTCCCTTACATCTATGTGCTTATCCAAATGTTTCTTAAAAAGTCTCTAATGTATTTGCCTCTATCACCATACCAGGTAGCGCATTTCAGGCATCCATAATTCTCTAAGTAAAAAAACTTGCCCCTCACATCCCCCTTGAACCTACTCCCTCTCAGCTTCAATGCATGCCCACTGGTTTTAGACATTTCATCCCTGGGAAACAGATGCTCCCTGTCCACTCTATCTATGCCTCTCATAATCTTCTAAATCTCAATCAGATCTCCACTCCAGAGTAAACAACCCAAGTTTATCCAGCCTCCAGTGATAGCACATACCCTCCAAACCAGGCAGCATGGTGGTAGACTTCTTCTGCACCCTTTCCAAAGCCTCAACATCTTTCCTATAGTGGGGTGACCAGAACTCTACGCACTACTCCAGATGTAGCTTCTAAAGTTGCAACTTAATTTCCTGAATTTTTTTTTTGGACTCAGTGCCTTGACTAATAAAAGCAAGTATTCCATAAGCCTTGTTAACCACCTTATCGACCTGTGTAGTCACATTCAGGGAGCTCTGAACTTGGATCCTAAGATCTCTCTGCTCAGCAACACGGTTAAGGATCTTAACCTCAACAGTGTATAGTCTCCTTGGACTTGGCCTACACTGAAGTGCAACTCCTCACATTTATCTGGGTTAAACTCCATCTGCCATTTCTCAGCCCATGTCTGCAATTGATTTATATCATGCTATATTCCTTGCCTATCTTCTACACTGTTCACAACTCCTCCATTTCTCTGTTCCCTATTATTATCTCTCCAGCATCATGTTCCAGCAGTCCAATGTCCACTCTTGCCTCTCTTTTACTCTTTACATATCTGAGAAAAACTTTTGGTATCCTCTTGTATATTATTGGCTAACCTACCTTCATATTTAATCTTTTCTTTGCTTATGGATTTTTTATTTGACTTGTGTTGGTTTTTTAAAAAACTTCCCAATCCTCTTGCTTCCTGCAAATTTTTGCTATATTGTATGTGTCTTCCTTTTCTGCTATGCTGTCTTTGACTTCCATTGCTAGCCATGATTGCCTCACCCTTCCTTTTTAGAATGCTGCTTCTTTGGGATTAACCAGTCCTTTGCCTTCCTAATTGTTCCCAAAAACTCTAGCCATTGCTGCTGTACCATAATTCCTGCTAGAGTCCCCTTCCAATCAACTATGACCAGCTCCTCTTTAATACCTCTGTAGTTACCTTGCTCTATTATACTGATGCATCAGATTTTAGCTTCTCCCTCTCAAACTGTAGGGTGAATTCTATGATATGATGTTCACTGGCTCTTACGTGTTCCTTTACCTTAAGCTCTCTAGTCAAATCTGATTCATTACACAAAACCCAATCTAGAATTGCCTTTTCCTTAGCGGGCTTGAGCACAAGTTCCTCCAAGAAACCATTTTGTAGACATTCTACAAATTCTTTCTCTTAGGATCCAGTTTCATCTTTTATTCCTAAACTACATGCATATTGAAATTCCCCATGACCATCGTAACATTGTCCTTTTTACATATTGTTTCCATCTTCAGTTGCAATTTGTACCCCACATCTTTTGGAGCCCTATATGTAACTCCTGCCAGTATCTTTTTCCTTTGCAATTTCTTAACTCTATCAATGAAGGTTGTATATCTTCTGTTACTTTATCATTTCTTTCTAAGGATTTGATTTCATTTTTTACCAACAAAACAATTTATCTCCTCTGCCCACCTGCTTGATCCTTTCAATACAATGTGTATCCTTGGCTCCCAAATATGATCATCTTTTATTCATGACTCAGCGATGCCTACATCATTCCTGGCAATTTCTAATTGCACTACAAGATCATCTACTGTATTTTGTGTACTGGGCAGGCCAGGCAGCACCTAGGAAAAGAGTACAGTCGACCTTTCGGCCCAGAACGTCAACTGTGCTCTTTTCCTAGATGCTGCCTGGCCTGCTGAGTTCCTCCAGCATTTTGTGTGTGTTGCTCATATTTCCAGCATCTGCAGATAAACAATATCTTGTATAAAGCAATATTCTGTATACTGCTTGCATTCAAATATAACACTTTTTGGTCCTGTGTTCACCATCCTCCTTTCTAATATTTTTTCTTCAAGTTGCCCCAAGTTAAATTCCTCTCCCTTTCTCAAATTTGTCTTATTCTTTATTCTGAAGACTTGCATATTCTGTCCTGCACTTTCCTTCCTTCTTACTTTATCCAAACTTCTCTAAGTTGTTAGCCCACCCTTGCAGTACTTTGTAGGTGATCAGTGGATTGCGGAGGAATGAAGGATGATGGAAAGAGCTGGGAGGGGGTAGAGTAAGGAGGCAGGCAAATGTCTGATAGGTGATGGGGGATGCAATTGATGAAGGTGTGGGTAGTAGTAGGTCAATGGAAGCAGAAATGGAAGTAAGATGGAAATGGGTGATGAGAACAAAGGAGGTGTTTCTGGGGAAGTGAACTGAAATGGGAAGACTAGGGTGGAAGTAAAAACTAGAAAAACAAAGATATTAGGCTTAGCTGAAATGGGGAAAATTCAGTGTTCACATTATTGGATTATAGACTACCCAAGTACAATATAAAATATTTTTCTCGTTTGCATTGGACTCACATTGGAGAAGGAGAATGCTGAGGACTGACGGGTCAGCGTGGGAATGGAAAGGGATTGAAATGATTGTACCTGGGAGCTTTTTGGGAGGGGGGCATTGCGGACAAAGCGTAGGTACTTTGAAAACTGGTAGCCTAGACTGCACTTAGTCTTACCATTTTACATGCGACCACCTCAGGAACACCAAGTTTTGAAGAAGTGCTTGTGAATTTGTGCTTCATTTTGAAGGGTTGTTTAGTTCCCTTGATGATGGTGAGGGAAGATCCATGAATGTCAAAGTGAAAATAGCCAGATAATGTGGAATTTTTATTTACAATGCTGTGAAATGAAACGAGATGACCAGAACTTTGTTGGGAGGCAGAGATAACAGACTGAAGATGGTGGAATCTGGAGCAAAATACAGCAGCTGGAAGAACAGATGAAGGTTCTCAGTCTGAAATGTTGACCATCTCTTTGACTCTGCAGATTCCGTTTGACCTGCTGAATTCCTCCAGCAGTTTGTTTTCACCCTGTTAAAATCTGCTTGGCTTACTTTTGTAGAATGTGTGTGTGCCTGTGTGGTGGAGGGGCCATGACAATCTAATAAATTTTTGTATGAATTTTGTAACAGGGTGACGTAGTCTTAGGACAAAATGAAAAACATATCCATCTATTATTTGTTAATGAAAAACTATTAACACAAACGTTTTTACATTTTAGAGTGTTAAAGAAGATAGCCATTTAATAATTTCACTAACCCACCCACTCTTCCAATTAAATGAAGTTATCAATGAGGAAAATCCATGAAAATGAAGAATTTGTTATGCCAATAGCACAAAATAAATAATGTTATTTATGTGATTTAAAGACTAAAATAATCTGCACTACTTAAGCCCATCACTCCTACTGGGGCATTGGCCGCTGATAGCACTTGCCAGAGTTCTCTGTCCTGGGCCAGTCCTTCAAATTGTTCCAGGTTTAGCCCATCTTCTCTTTCCTCTTACAGGGATGAGGTCTTTTGCCATTTCTGTAGCACTGGATTTTTACTGGGTGGGGTTGCTGGTCCTCTATGTAACCCGCCTTTCTCAGCTGGGCTTTGGACTGTCCATGGTGGAGTTTGAATAATCTGTATGGCAGGATGAAAAATCCAGCGCTTCTATTTGTATGAACATTGAACAAATAAAATAAAACATTGACATTCCAAAGCAACACACACAAAATGCTGGAGGAACTCAGCAGGTCAGACAGCATTGATGGAAAAGAGTAAACAGTCAACATTTTGGGCCGAGGCCCTTCTTCGGGACTGAGAACGAAGGGCCTTTCCTACCCTCCTGGCTTTGCCTATGACCTTCCAGCTAGCCTCTTTTCCCCTTCCACCCCAACCACCTTTTTATTTAGGCTCTCTCCCCTTCCTTCTCAGTCCTGAAGAAGGGTCTTGGCCCGAAACATTGACTGTTTACTCTTTTCCATTGATGCCACCTGACATGCCGAGTTCTTCCAGCAATTTTTTGTGTGTTGATTTGCATTTCCAGCATCTGCAGATTTTCTTGTTTTTTTGACATTGTTGTATTTGATTGTTTGGAATTTTGAAAGTTTGGTAACTGTCTCACTAGTTAGCCCATAATGTAGGGCAGAGGTCTAGAAGGCAAGTAGGTGTATTGCCAGAGTCAGGGTCTGGATTACACAGTAACAAGTAGGTTTGACATTCAGGGTACCAGAGGTCTGGCGTATGAGTAGGTTTGTGGTTGGATATATTTTGTATATTTCCTGCTCTCATCAAACACACCAGGCTCACTGGAAAATTTATTGTATAACTAAACTGTGTGTTTAATTAGATGTGAAATTAAGGTATGCTTGGGTGTTAATAACATATAATAGTCTAGAAAATGTGCTTGTCCTTTTCTACCAAAGTTCTGAGGTTACGATTTGCATTTCCTGTATTTTTGAGTATTAAAATAAGAAAAATAAACCTGATCCAAGCTTCTTTTAGAGATACATTCTCCATTCTAATTGTCTCTATTCCATTCTCTAATTCTTTGAAGAATGTTTATTAAATCTAATTCTTTGTTCACAGATGCCACTTAGTAAAATCTATATATTTTTTTGCATCTCACTGTTCTTCCTAGAGCTTAATATCTGTATATGCCAGTTCGTTCCAAAGGGTTAGAATAGCCATCTTCAGCAGTTCTTATCACTGCAGATTCCTAATGCCATACTTACTGAATTGGTTATTCCTTCTACCTCAATTAGTTTTGAAGTAAGTATATTCCATGTGACAGAACATTGAAACAGGAGTGAGACTATTAATCTCATCATACACAATATATGGCCGACAGACTACATTCAACTTGCACTATATTTCCCTCTGGCCCACCTTTGGAGAATGAATGCAATAGTAAAGCATTGAAATGGGTTTAAATGAAAATACACTGACAGATTTAGACACATCTGGGTTTTTGTGTTTTGTTTTCTCTCTTAGAAGCTCTCATTACTGCATAGCCATGGATGTCAGCTAAAATGTAAAATATCTTGCATTACTTGTTCTTTTTGGCGCTACAGGAATTTTATAGTTACTCAACATGGAATGCCCTTGTTTTTCTTTAGAGACATCAGAGTCAACGTTAGGGAAGCCATTCATTTTCAGTATGTTGAAGCATGCTGCTGTTCACATTTCTCAGTTAAAACAGTACATCGACAATGCATTTGAGAAATTAAATGTCTTGAAGAGATAGAATCGGAATTTTGCAGCATAAAAAGAGACCTCTCGGGTTAATGTTTCCCCCTTTACTCTTTCAGCAGTGTGATTTAGTTGATGCTGGATCTGGGAGCTGTGATTTTTAATTTGAAGTGCTACAACTTGTGGCAATGTTTGTAGTTGCCAACTGAGTTATTAGTTTGATACCAGGACCACTAGGATGTGCTATGGGGCATCTCTGGTTTGACTGAGTCTTAATTACTGTAGAATTGGTTTGCTCCCATGGAATTATGGAGTAATGCTCCAGTGGAATAATTCATGGAATTATACTATTCGCCTTTTGGTGCTTTTTCCTGATCTTCTATTTGTCCTTGATGTGCAAAAAAATACCTGTATCTGGTATACTGCAGTTTAAGTTGCAGCACCATGTATTCACCTGTCACACGGATGTTAGATTTGCTTTCTCATGGAAAATACTTCCAAGCTGCAGTGAGATGACAGCATTGATTCTGGCATGTTTAATAGGTTTTTTTAATTCAATTATCATAAAACTATGGGCTGACAGGTTAGATGTGAACTTTAACAAAAAGCAAAAATGGGACAGGAGAGACCATTGCTTTTCTTAGAAAGTAAACTAAGGTTTGCAAAACCAGGGCAGTTAGGTGATGAAAAGATGGAGGTGAACCTAATATGATTGAAAGATTGAATAGGCTTGAGGAACTGTGCTTCTGTAAAAACATTATACAAGTAGAAACAGGTGAATGTTGTTAGAAAGTATCTTAAAGCTCATTTCAGATTAAAGTCAGTTTGGAAATCAGAGGGGAAAAGAATCCGTGGCAGGTTTCCAGAGCTCGTGCTGGGACCTGAAGACAACTGTAGCTCATTCAAAAATGGATACACATAAGATGGTGTTTTTTCATTAGTGGAGTGATTTGCTTTGGAAAATATGAACAGAAACAATCCATTGTTGCCGCTGGTTAAAATGAAACCTGTTTCAAATAATTCAACCTTGAATGTAAGTAGGATTGTCAGTTTGGTTATCCACACAAAGTTCAGTTCTGCTGATTGAACCCCTTAATACCATTCCATCATTCAGTGACTGGTCTGTGACCTAAATGAACATGTCCCAAAAGTAAAGAATGTTCTAAAGGATGAAAAACTAAGAAGTCTGAAACTGAAATGTCAGCAGTTCAAAAGTATTCATCCCCCTTTGCTCAGTACTCACTTGAACCACCTCTCACAGCTACTATAGCCAGTAGTTTTTTTTTGATAAATCTCTACGAGCTTTGAACAACATGATGGAACAAAATTTGCCCATTCTACCTTGCAAAATAGCTCAAGCTGTGCCAGGTTAATTGGACAGTGGCGGTGGATAGCAGTCTTGGTCTCGTCAGAGATGTTTGATCGGATTAAGGTCAGGACTCTGGGCCACTCAAGGACATCAATTTTCTTCATTTGAAGCCACTCCACTGTTGCTCTGGAAGTAGTCACTGTCCTGCTGAAAGTCTCTCTTCCTCCCCAATTTAAGCTTTCTGGCAGAAGCTAGTAAATTTTTCTCCAGGATTTATCTGCATTTAGCAGCATTCATCTTTCATTCAATCCTGATCAGATTTCCAATCCTTCCTGCTGAAAAGCATCCCCATAGCATGATGTTGTCTCCACCATACTTTACAGTAGGGATGCTGTTACTTGGTGATGTGCAGTATTGGGTTTGTGCCACTCATACCTTTCAGTGTTGAGACCAATAAGTTCCACTTTAGTCTCATCTGACCACAAGACCCTACACATCTTTGCATTATCTTCTAAGTGCGGACAAGGATATGGTTTTTTTTTAAAAGCCAGAGCTTCTTTCTTGCTATTCGCCCATTAAATATCCTTTTTTTTTGTGTCAGACCCGAGAGAATGTGGAGTCACGAACTTCATCTCCAATTGCAGTGACTAATTTCTGCAGCTCACTCAGAGTGATTGTTGCCATCACAGTGCCATTCTTCTTCAGTGACTAAGTAGAAGGGCGGCCTGACCTAGGCAGTGTGGCTGTGGTTTCATATTTTTCCACTTTTTCACATTGGACTGCACTGAGCTCCAAGGTATGTTCAGTACCTTTGAAATGATCTTGTATCTTTATCCAGATTTATGCTTCTCTATTAAATAATTTCTCTTACTTACTTTGAATGCTCTTTAGTCTTCATTTTGGTTGGGTCTGTTGAAAATCTACCATACTGTTAGGCCTTACAGAGAGATGGGGTATTTATTGTTTTGCATCCATTAAAAACAGGTGATCCTTCAATTTTCTACATCAACAAGCTGGGTAAGTTGTTATGGTAATATACGACATTGCACTTGAAGAAAGTTAGTGTAGTAATTACAAAGGGGATGAATACTTTTTCAACCTCACAAATTTTTGTTTTTAATTTTTAGTAAATCCTTGACAGGCTTTGGATATTTTTTATTTGAATGATGCATAATGTTTTGTAGATTAGCTTAAAAATCCAGCTTCAAGCTATTTTAAGTTTAGAAAATGTTGATGGTAAAATGTGAAAATAGTTGAGGGGGTTGAGTACTTTTTCAAGGCACTGTCCAGTAGATTCAGGTTCATCGGGACACATCAGCTCACATTTTTGCCCAATTAAACTGCTACTTCAATTTTCACGGAAAAAGTTAAAGTATAAAAAAAGACAAACTGAGTAACAAATTAAGTATTTTAAATGAAATACAGAACAAATTAGAACACTATCAATACTACTACAGTACTATAAAACCGTGTATTAGTTCCTAATGACCACTTCTGATTTGCATTCCAACATGTCAGTCCATGGCTTCTACTGTTGCGATAAGGCCACATTCTAATTGGAGGAGCAACACCTTATTTTCCATCTGGGTAGCCTCCAACCTGATGGCACGAACATCAATTTCTCAAACTCCCAATAATCTCCACCCCTGCCCACTCATCATTCCCCATTCCCATTTCCCTCTCACCTTACTTCCTTCAAATTTTTCCTTATTCCTAACTTGTCACAGTAGTGAAATTGTTTCATTTTTGCTCCGAGCTGTTTCACTCCACTGCTTGAAACCGCAGTGAGCAAAACAGTTTTGAATTGTCTTGCTGTTTACTTTCACCTAACAGATGCAACTGACTAAAAACTGTTCGCTCTAAGCACAGCATAGTGTCTAACAGCCACACAAATGCATGTGACTGATACCAGTTGGAAATGGTTTAGCAATAGTGTCCTCTCCCAATTAAGCAACATAATTCTCCAAATAATTGAAGAGAGTCTTGGCTATTTTCTCCTATTAAGTTTTTGTTTTTTTGAAAGTTGTTCCAACGAAGTTTCCACCTGATTACCCGTAATCCACCTTATTTAGATCTCCTATTTAGATAGAGGTCTTTTATCACCAAATCCCCAGCTAACCAAAATAATTTATCTACTTACCATTTTTTAAAATTTTGAGATGATGTCAAATCAAAATTTTGATGCACTGTACAAATTCCTTTGGTATTCCGTTTTTTGTGGTTCTTACAAATAGCTTTGTCACCTTTTGCTGTCTTTTATTTCTCTTACGGTGCTTAAGATCTCTTTGGTTTTGTGTGTTTCTTTTGACAGTTTTTATTGTTTCCCTTGTGCTGTTCGTGATCCATTGATAGTTTTGTTTTTGGAAAATAGAGCTTTTGTTACTTTGGGATTTCACCCAATTCTGTATTAAAATGTTTTTTTTAATATCTCCCTCTAAAGGATTTGCTCAGTTTATTTATCATACAGAAGTCAACTTTTGTCAAAATGAAGAATAGCAGTAAAAGATTCCCCCTTTTGAATACTTTTAAAGTTCATTCTTCAGGATGTGGAGCTGTCAAAACCATCATTTGTAGTTCCCCTGTCGCTCTTTATAATGTAGTGATAAGTTTGCTCAAACCTCCACAATACTATTGGTTAGGGAGTTCTGATTTTAGACTGAGAGATGCTGAAATATTAGTAATATCTTTGTAAATCAGGATGTGTATGAGTTGGTAAAAACACCTTTGGTGGTGATGTTCCTATGTGCCTTAGTAATAGAGGTTGTATGGGAGGTGCTGTCTGGGTTGCCTAACTGAGTAATTGGAATGCTCGGTATTGATGAAGAACAGTGTAGTCTTGTTCTACTGGTAGTGGTGGCAATGAATATTTAGAGTGATGATTGTGGTGCCAATTAAGTAGGTTGTTTTGTTGTGGATGTTGTTAAGCATATTGAGTGCACTCATTGAGGCAAAGTGGGTATTATTCCAACATGGACCTGACTTTTGAGTTGCAAGAAGTGAAGAGGCTACCTTATACACTACTATGTCTCCCCAAAGACCAAAGGGACCAGAGGAAAGGAATCAAAATCAGATTTATCATCACCAACTTACATGATGTGAAATTTGTTATTTTGCTGCAGCAGCACAGTGCAAAGAGGGGTAAATATGATAGTGATTTGTCATGGAGACAGCCTGTGACCTGTTCTTTCCAATGTGGTCTTTATGGCTGATCTAGTTGAGATTCCAAGGCAAGGGAGATTTGGTGATGCAGATGCCAATGAATGACAGAGGTTAGCAGTTAAATTGTCTTGTTGGAAATGGCCATTGCCTGGTAGTTTGTATTGCAATTATTACATGTCACTTAATATTCCATGCCTGAATGCTGTCAAAGTCTTGCTGTATGTAGCTATAGTTATTGAATTACAGGTCGACCTTCACTAATCTGGCACCATTGGGACCTGAGGAGTGCCGGATTAGTGAAAATGCCGAATTACAGAAGGATCACATTAAGTAATAGCTAACTGCCTCATCATACCTTAAAAATATCACGTAAGTCAGTATAAGTTAGATAATAATGAAACAGAAATAGTAAATGAGTAGCAAGTGAAATTTTAATAAAGTAATATACTGTATAGGCACAGATAAAATAAAGGGTACAGAATTAACTTATACAGAACAGTTGAGCTCCTCCGCTTCTAAAGTGAGATGTTTAATATACCTTCAGGCAAAGTTACACGTTTGCAAGTGTGGGGTTGTCAGGATCATCAACATCTTCATCTTGAAAAATGAGTGAAGCATCAGGAACTGTTGCTGAAACTGGCACAACAGTTTCTTCAAAACTGTTGATGTTGATGGCAGCAGATCTGGGTGAGTAGAAGCAGAAGTCGGAGAAAGGAACTCTTCTATAGGCCACATTTCACGTGTCCGCCAGGTGGCCAAGGATTCAGTGCTGGCCCTCTTCACTCGCAGTTACTGAAGGAATCCTCGTTGTTTCTTTTCCTCCACTTAGTAATATGCTTAAATTCAGCGGGTCGCCACGTCTGATCTGTGGTTGTAGGCAGAAGAGAACGGAGCGCCGGCTGGGCGATGCTGGAGGGCAGTGTGTGACTGCCGGCAGGCAGGCGAGAAGGCGGACCGACCCAGTGTGCCAGTTCCCCGCCACTGGCGGGTGAGATGGACAGGTGCCGGGTGGCCGCGCCTCACGCAAATGATATTAATAAATGCAGGAAAACAAGCAGGAATTGCCTGTCTGTGCTTACAAGAGCACACCAACACCTGAACAGATCTAGCGCAATCAAAACAATGCGCAGCAGATTGGTACGGTGGCCCGGGAAATTTGAAATTACAGTTGCACGGAAAATTTGAAATTAGTGCCGGATTATCAAAGGAACGGGATTACAGCTAGTCGGATTAGTGAAGGTCGACTGTAATTCATTGGATGATTGTTAATCGATATATGTTCAAACGTCATTTATCTAATAACTGTCATGCAATTGGCTCTCCACATGAAAACAGATTTTAGTAACTTCACTTAAACTTTCTCGGTTGAAATCTTTCTCTTGTATACCATTGTCAAACTTGTGAAATGTTTATATAAAGAAAGCTTTTTTAAGGGATTGAGCTTGGGCTTCTACTTTATTCTTGGCTGTAGCATAGTGAGCCCCATAAAGAGCAAGATTAGCTTTATAAATATGAAAGGTTAGCTTTCTTTGTCACATGTACATGGAAAAATCCAGTGAAATGTATCATTTGTTTCAAATCAAATGAACCTCAAGCAGTCTAAAAGTGTCGCCATGCTTCGGGCACCAACATAGCATGCCCTAACCATACATCTTTGAAATGTAGGAAAAATCTGGAGCATCCCAAGGAAAGCAAAACGGTTAAAGGGAGAACATAGAAATCCCTTACAGCTAGTGATGGGAATTGAACTCTGAATAGTGATCGCTGGTGCTGTAAAGTGATTGTGCTAACCACTACACTACCATGCTGCCTTATACACTACTATGTCACCCCAAAAACCAAAGAGGACCAGAGAAAAAGAATCAAAATCAGATTTATTATCACTAACTTACATGTTGTGAAATTTGTTATTTTGCTGCAGCAGTACAGCGCAAAGATATAAAATTACCATATTTAAAAAAATAAATAATGTAAAAAAGAATTAACAAAATAGTATTCATGTACCATTCAGAAATCAGATGGCAGAGGGAAAGAAGCTATTTCTAAGTCATTGTGTGTGTTTTCAGGCTCCTGTTTCTGCTCGCAATGGTAGTAATGAGAAAAGCATATCCCAGATGGTGAGCATTCCTAGTGATGGTTGTTGCCTTCTTGAGGAATTTTGAAGATGTTCTCAGTGGTGGATGGGTTATGCCTGTGATGGAACTGGCTGAGTCTAGAACCTTCTGTAGGTTCTTTTGATCTTGTGCATCGAACCCCCCACAGCAGGCTATGATGCAACCAGTTAGAATATCCTTTACTGTATATTTATAGACATTTACAAGTGTCTTTATTGATTTACCAAATTTCTTCATACTCCAAATGTGTCGTCTTTGTGATTGCATCAGTTTGTCAGTACCAGGATAGATTGCCTGAGATGTTGACACCCAGGAACTGAGCACCTTTTCCACTATTGACTCATCAGTGAGGTCTGGTGTATGTTTTCCCAGCTTACCCTTCCTGAAGTCCACAATCAACTCCTTGGTCTTGGTGACATTGTGGGCAGGGTTGTCGTCGCAAATGTGGTCAATCTGCTAATCTGTCTCACTCCTGTGCACTTACTCTCATTGCTACCTGAGATTCTACGAATAACAGTGGTGTCATCAGCAAACTTAATGAGTAATAATCTAATCTAGGTAGAGTGGAAGATAGTGACATATATTTGGAGGGAGGATAAGAGTTCTTCATTAAAGTTGATCAGCTTCATTGATGAAGTTATTTGCACCCTTATTTGTGGTTACTTTTTTAAATTTTGAAGTTGAAGTTTTACTAATTTAGTGAAATAGCTAAAACAGCTGGAAAGAGTCAGTATCTTATTAATAGCAGAAAAAGTTTTTGAGGAGGCTTCTTAAGTTTAAAGTTTGATGCTTTATTTTGATAAAGCACATCATGTGTTTGATGCACACATGAGGCTACCAAGTTAAGAGACCGTGGTATTACAGGAAAGTTACTGGTATGGTAGAGTACTGGCTGATTGGTAGGAAACAGTGAGTGGGAATAAAAACATCCTTAGTATTCCGCAGGGCTTGGTGTTGGGATTGCTTTCAATGCTGTATATCAGTGATTTGGATGATAGAATAGATGGTTTGTTGCCAAGATTGCAGATGATATAAAGATTGGTGGAGGGGCAGGTAGTGTTGAGGAAACAGGTAGGCTGCAGAAGGTCTTAAATTATGAGAATGGGCAAGAAACTAGCAAATGAAATACAATGTAACTGCAGATCATGCACTTTGGTAGAAGAAATAAATCCATTTTCTAAACGGGGAGAAAGTCCAAAAATCTGAGATGCAAAGGGACTTGGGAGTCCTTGTGCAGAACACCCTAAAGGTCAACGTGCAGGTAGTCAGTGGTGAGGAAGGCAATTGCAATGTTAGCATTCATTTCAAGAAATCGAAAATATAAGAGCAGGGATGTGATGCTGAGGCTTTATGAGGCACTGGTGAGGCCTCAGTTTTGAGTATTGTAATCAGTTTTGGGCACCTCATCTTAGAAATAATGTGTTAGCATGGAGAAGGTTCAGAGGGAAGTTCACATGGATGATTCTGGGAATGAAAGGATTATCATATGAGGAATGTTTGACCCTGTACTTGTTGGAATTTAGAAGGATGAGGGGGGGATCTCATCGAAACCTTTCGAATATTGAAAAACCTATACAGAGTAGATATGGAAAGCATATTTCCCATGGTGGGGGAGTCTAGGAAAAGAGGGCACAGCCTCAGGTTAGAGAGGCGTCCATTTAAAACAGAGATGCGGAGAAACTTCTTTAGCCAAAGGGTGGTGAATTTTGTGGAATTTATTACCACAGGCAGCTGAGGAGGCCAGGTCTTTCAATGTATTTAAGGCAGAGATTGATAGGTTCTTGACTGGACACGACATCAAAGGTTATGTAAGGAAGGCCGGGGGTGGGGGGGGGTGTCATGGGGCTGAGGAGGGGAAAGAAGGATCAGCCATGATTGAATGGCGGAGCAGACTTGATGGGTCAAATGGCTTAATTCTACTCCTATGTCTTATGGTCTATGGTGTTTTGAATTGTTTATTTTTGTTGTAGTACTCAGACAAAAGACTAAAGTCTGCAAGTATTGAATTTGTTTCTTTCTTCATAGCTGCTGCCTGGCATGTTAATAACACTGGACGGCGAATTTCTTTTGAAAATGTTGATTCCTCAGAATTTTTTTGTGGTAATTTCAGATGGCATCCGCAGTATTTTACTTTTGATTTATAATGTAGAACAACTTTCACAATTGATTTTTTAATTGGGGAATATACTTGGCATCTGTGCATCTTCAAACATGTTTTTATATGACTGTGAGATAAAACAGAGTTTATTTCCCAAAATACTTTAGTAGTTCCGTTTCATTAGATTGTAATTGCTAGCTTTTACCCTCACCTGAAGGGACAAACCATTGTATTGTTCAGTTAAAACATCTTCTATTGTCAAATGAATACAAGAACTTCTGCAGATGCTGAAAACTCAGAGCAGCGCACAACTCAGCAGGTTAGACAGCATCTATGGAGAGCAATAAAGTTGATGTTTTGGGTCAGGACCCTATGAAGAGTCTTTGAAGGGTCTTGGCCTGAAACATCGAATCTGTATTCCTCTCCATAGATGCTGCCTGACTTGCTGAGTCCTCCAGCACTTTGCATGCTTCTATTGTCACATGGAGGTTTGATATGCGAGAATTTTGCATGAGGCATCAAAATCTTTTGTAGTTAGGATGGCTGAATTTGAGCTATATTGCAACTGTCCAGAAATTGTATTCTTTTTTTAAACCTTAAGTGTATTCCTAACTTGTTGACGTCGTGTTCCGGAATACTAGATTATAGAGCAAAAATTCTATGACTTTTCAGCCCATTCTTGCAGGCACCCTTTGCATCACTTTACAGGATTAGTCACAGAGTGGTGCAGCAGATTTACCAAAGACCTTGCTTTAGAACTCTGAAACAGCTTACAATCCAAGAGTCAATTCAGCAGTGATGGGAAGGGACAGCAATTAGAAATGAATTGCAACTTTCGCATCCCATAACCACTTAAACTAAATGTACAGATCATTCTACCAAACAAGACATTGGCTGCTTTGTACTTGGAAGAGTACAGGGTGTCTAACCTGTAATCCCAGGTAATTAAAGATGTCACCATTATTCCATCAGTATAGCCAGTAGGCCTAATTATAAATGGGGTTAAAATTTCTGGAAATGTGTAATTAAAAATGTAATTTGGCAAGTTCACCTTGTAGCCGTGGCCCAGGGAAGTAGATATTGGTAAGTGAGCAGTTTAAGGGTTAGATTAGGAGTTCTGCATTTATTGCAATAATTTACCTAAATTAATTCATATTTTGCCTAATATTTTGTTTGTATGCCTTTCAGTACAGACTAAATCAAAACAATGTGGGATAAATTTCAGTGAAAGCACCAGCCTGTGGATGGCAGCATTTCATCACAATTGACAAGATAGGTCCTGCAGGATTTTGACATAAATCACGGAATAAGAAGCTCAGTTTGTAAAATTGAAAATAGATTTTTATTTAATCATTGGAATGAGGAAGTAATCATTTTGTATGGTTACCGTCTGTGTTTACAGTTATGAGACTTTAAAAATTAATTTGTTTGTTCTTAAAATTGGCAAATTCGACGATTTGTGGTGGTGTTAGTTGGAATACTGATCTGAGACAGATGGGATTAAAGTCTCTCTAAGGGTTCTAAATGAAATGTGTTTGGGCAGCCCATACCCAATTCCCAACAGATGAAGACCAAAACACCATTACAGTTCACAGTTGGCACAAAACTGAATAAATCTGGCAAGTTTATGAAAATGTGTTTTTAAATAAATGTCATTGAAACAACAGAAGTTGTGGCCATAATATTTACAATTTGTTTGCTGTGAAATAACTATGTGATACTTGCAGCAGAAAATTAACGTGTTTTTGTGAATTTACTGTTAATAATAGTGACATCTAGTGATGTAAATTCTAACTAGGTACCAAAACCAAAAAGAAAAGATGACCACTAGATGGTGCTGATAATGCCTTGGTTTCTGATCATAGGATCTGTTTTAAGTCGGAGTACTCAGAACATGATGAGAAGCTGATTTCACTATATTGGCTGTATGGTATTCAGAGGTCATTTTTTTCACAATATTGCTGCTGTTGTCATTCTCTCTAATACATCTGTTTTTGTCACTTTAGACCTTATCGCTCATAGTGACAATTCAGCCAGGTTTTCCTGCTTTGGTAAAGCAACTCCTCAGCAGACTCTTTAGAAAGGAGTGTAATTGCATCGAAATTACTTTCCCCATTGGTCTTCGTAGCTTCTGGTTTGTGTTGGTGATAAATTTTGAAATTGTCAATGAATGACCAGGAAGGAACCCTCAAATGAAAGTTAACTGTTGATGTGATATGGTAACTTATATTGTTCAAACTTGTGTGAGAATAATTGCCACCTTATAAGGTGGTGAAGGATGCAGATGTGCCAGTACTTTTGTACAATGATATAGCACCACAATGGGCCTTTCCAGCCCAGTGATCCCACACCACGTATGTACCAATTAACCTACCAAACTGTATGGCTTTGGGATGTGGGAGGAAATCTGAGCACCTGGAAAATGCCCACACAGTGATGGCATAATTTTCAAACTCCTTACAGGCAGCACAGAACTGAACCTGGATCACTGGTAATGCAATAGTGTTATGCTAACTACTGTGCCACTTTCTGGCACAGGGGCTCTCAACCTGGGGTCCGTGGCATAAAAAAGGTGGGTAACTTCTGCTCTAGCAGGATGTTTAAGACATTAGAAAATAGAAAATTGGAGAAAGGTGTATGATTTTACAACCTACTTTCATTTAAACTGTAGTTCCTTGTATAATTAACATAAATTTGAAAACTGGTGAAGATCAATTTAAATATATTTTCTCACTTAGATTTCTTCATGCCTTAGCAAATCTATCTTTTGAGTACATGAAGAATGAAGTTCAAAAGATTGACAACTGTCTCTTCTGTGTTATTTTGAATTAGATTAAAGGGACACAGTAATTGGACTAATCTGACTTGGGTGGAGAGAGAAATAAGATGAATCAGTCTTCGGGGTAGAACATAGAAAACCTGCAACACAATACAGGCCCTTTGGCCCACGATGCTGTGCTGAACATGTACACCCTTTAGAAATTACCCATAGCCCTCTATTTTTCTAAGCTCCATGTACCAATCCAGGAGTCTCTTAAAAGACCCTGTCGTATCGACCTCCACCACTGTTGTGGGTAGCCCATTTCACGCATTCACCACTCTCTGCGTAAAAAAAAACAACAACAACCAACAACTTACCCCTGACATCTCCTCTGTACCTACTTCCAAGCACCTTAAAACTGTGTTAGCCATTTCAGCCCTGGGAAAAAGCCTGTGACTATCCACATGATCAATGCCTCTCATCATCGTATACACCTCTATCAGGTCACCTCTCATGATCTGCTCCAAGGAGAAAAGGCTGAGTTTACTCAGCTTATTCTCATAAGGCATGCTCCCAATCCAGGCAACATCCTTATAAATCTCCTGTGTACCTTTCTATAGTTTACACATCCTTCCTGTAGTGAGGTGACCAGAACTGAGCACAGTACTCCAAGTGGGGTCTGACCAGGGTCCTATAAAGTTGTAACATTACCGCTCAGTTCTTGAACTCAATCCCACGGTTGATGAAAGCCAATGCACCGTATGCCTTCTTAACCACAGAGTCAAGCTGTGCAGCAGCTTTGAGTGTCCAATGGACCTGGACCCCAAGATCCCTCTGATCCTCCACGCTGCCAAGAGTCTTACCATTAATGCTATATTCTGCCATCATATTTGACCTACCAAAATGACCCACCGCACACTTATCTGGGTTGAACTCCATCTGCCACTTCTCAGCCCAGTTTTACATCCTATTGATGTCCCAGGGATGTTGGAGGAAACCAGACTACCATAGTTAAAGACAAATATGCAAACTCCACACTTGGATCATTTGAGTTATAAGGTGAAGATGTAATAACAACGCTGTGTTATCCCATATTGGGACTTTGAAAAATGTGGGGTACTTCCCACATAGCAGGAGCCACCTCTTGGTGAAAACAAGCATTATGATTAAATTCACTGCCTTAATAGGCCAGCACAGCATTCAGTCATTTGAATGAAAGGCTATTTGAAAATCTAATCTTATATCTGGTACAAACTTATTTACTGTCTAACAGTATTGATCCCTGCTCTCCTGTTTGCTTCTAAGATCAGGTTTGCCTACAGAAGGGATCTTGCAAAACTAGTAAGATACCACTAATAAAGTCTCTGCAAAATACAGCAAATTCACAGTAACAGTAAGTGAATCAACATCAGTATTTTCACTGAGGTCAGCTTCCATAACATCAAGACCGTAGAGAAGGCCATATTGTTTGCATGTCAGTAGTCTCCTGAAACCAGTACTCTTAATACTAGCTTCGTCATGGGAACAGATTATCAGATTGACAACAGAAAGATGCAAGGCCTCTTGAAGAAGACCCCTGAGAATCCCTGAGACATGATTGTGTAGAAGAAGCAGTTGAGATGGAATTGAAAATTGAATTTGTGCAGAGGCCAAGAGTATATTGGAAGTAGCATGCCATTATATAGTCGTGTCGGATATCTCTTGCTCCATCTGGGGAAGAGCCTGTTCCCACTTAGTCCTCATTAGCTGCCGCAGAACAGGAGTTGAAGAAGACTACCCTTGTTCTCAAGGAACTGCCTGAGATGGTGTACTGATCCCCATAATTGAATAGCTTGAAAATGTTCATTCTTAAGATATGCAGGTGAATAATTAGTATGTCAGTGAGGTGATGAAGGGCACCCCAAGCCATTATTCTACAGAGGTAGTCAACACCTTTAGAAGAGAAGGAAGTTGAGAAAATATAATTATATACATTATTTGCTCATTGTAACAGAACATTTGTTAAATCCCAATTTGGTAACTGACTAACTCTTTTAAATGAAACATTATTATGATCTTTTCTTTTTTCTATCACACATTACACAGTGGTTATTGCTTGAACTTTTCAGTTAATTTTGGTTTGGTTCGGAGAGTGCTATCATGGTTTCTAAAATAAATTGCGCCTGGTTATGCTAATAATAAACTAATAATAAAAATGCTGGCTGTTTACACCTATTGTAGAATAATCATTGTAGAAAGTACTCATTTTAAAAGCAGCATTGTTAAATCAAAGTGCATATATTGCCAACACAGTGGAGAATAAAACATCTTTTTAAAGTCGATCTTTTTGGATGTATTTTCTGTTATAGACAATAAATAGTAAAATTAAAGTCTTAACAATGCCATATTTAAGTAGCGATTACATTGCCATCTTGATCTGTAGGTATGTCTTGTGGTTACAATCAGCTAACTTCGTTATTTTTGGCAGGTATAACAGAACTACAAATGTTTGTAGATGCCTGTTTGCTTATAATATCAAACATTGTTCACAGTGTTATTATTTTGGTATTATCTTGCATAAGCTGAGCAATTAAATGTTTTGCTCTTACTTTGATATTAGAAGCAAGTTAGATATGGCCCTTGTGGCTAAAGGGATCGGGGTATGGAGAGAAAGCAGGTACAGGGTTCTGAGTTGGATGATCAGCCATGAACATACTGAATGGCAGTGCAGGCTCGAAGGGCCAAATGGCCTACTCCTATTTTCTATGTTTCTATGTTAAGCAAACAATTTGCATTATACTCACAAAAAGAGAAAAGTTAACTCCACAATACAGCCGTTTAAAGATATTCATTCTGTTACATAAGAAATCAGTTCAATGTGGGTTGAGTAGCACATACAAAAATTGCTGGAGGAGCTTGCCTGGTCATGCAGCTCTGTGAAAATGAATAAGCTGTCAATGTTTTTGGGCCGAACCCCTTTATCAGGGCTGAAAAGGAAGGGTGAAGGAGCCAAAATCTTCCCCCTTCTTTTCCAGTGCTAATGAAGGGTCTTGGCGCAAAGCATTGCCTGTTTATTCATTTCCATAGATGCTGCTTGACCTGCTGAGTTCCTCCAGCATTTTGCGTGTGTTGCTCTGGATTTCCAGCATCTGCAGAATCTCTTGTGTTTAAATGTGGCTTGAAGCATGACGTACTTTGAAGCAGGTTTTCTTACAGAATAATGAAATAAGAACTTGCTTAAACCTCAAAAATTTGAGTATTAGAATAAAATGGAGGAATAGAAAATGCTTGGGAACCTGTGCAATAAATATAATTATATTTGTTAATATTGCTTAAAGCTGTTGTGCATTTCTAAAATAGTATTGGTTGCATTAAATAGTGATGCAAAAATGCATTTCTGAAATTATTTTCTTTTTAAATTATTCTGTTGATTGGAGGTTATTTATTTTGGGTCATTTTTCTTTATATATATTTTTTCTCTTGTTTAAATTATTTTCCAACAAATTAATGGCTTCCAGAAGAATTAATTTCTTTCAATGCCGCTTGGCTTTGCTTAGCTTTCATTTTCTATATCGGATTCTTTATTGATACATTTTTAACTAAGAAAGTAAGATTTATTTGCAGCCTCTTTTAATATCTATTACTTGATGGCTTATGTAGAGTGGGGATGGGCCATTGCTGTACCAGTAATAAGTGCTTTCTTACAATAGCATGCTTTACCATTGAGGCCAAGGCCACTGAGGATAACTAACTTTAAATGTCAGTCATTGCTAGCGTTCAAACAAAGCTGGCATTGAATAACATTTCAACATTCTATCTTGGAGACAATGCACTAATGTGAACTAAGATTTCTAAATTACCCAATTTTGCAAATAATATTGATAATAAAAACTATAAGTCAAAATTAATGACAACTACTGTCTTGAACTATCATAAAAATTGAATCCAGAAAAATTCTCACACATAACCTTTCCTGTATTTTGTATTTTGCTTGTACGTATTTTGTTGAAGTTATCTTTGTTTTCAACTTTTTACATGTACCTGCAACAAAAGATAGTTAAACAGTGATTACAATCCTAAATATGAAACGTATGAACAACATAGTTTGGTGTTTTGCCTAATTTTGAAAACCTATAATAAATTAAATAGATTAAAAAGTTATGCGGGGTATCGTTGGAAATGATGTGAATTTGTGTATTTTTTTAATAGAATTTGAGACCAATATTGTCGGTGTTTAGATCCTTTGGCCTCCAGCTACACCATGGCTTTGAAAGACACAGATGGGGCTGAGGAGTGTAAGGAGTAAGTACCTTTCAGGTTTAAGTTGTATTTTAAAACAATGTAAATGTTTAATTTCTAGATTTCTAAGTATCTTATTATAATATCTTTACCTATTTAAAATCATAAAAATATGAATGATTTTTCTTTACCTAAAATATTTATTATTTTCATTACAACTCTGATGGCTAATGGTATGGGTGCAAATCTTTGTGTATATTTTTAAAATATTGCTTGTGGATGTATTAATTAATAGTGAATTTAATAGTCCAGAATGCTAATGCTGATGATTTCCTTCTGAAAGTAAGTGAAGTAGGGAGGTTAGAACACTTAGAGGAAACTGACCCAATTCATAATATGTCAAGATCCTTTATTTGGCATTTCAATCAAAATTAAAACTACGACCATATTGTAATGTATTTGAAAAGCTGCAAAGTCCAATAATATGGTGCGCAATATGGGGCCCATGATGAAATATACAACGCATGGGATGGGTCCATCTGGCTCACCTGCACTTGCCATCCTTGTGGCCTGCTCCTGATGTCTCACTGTGCCAAGGTTGCCAACAGTTGAGTTGCTGAATTGGAAATTACTTTTCATGCTTAAAATGATTCAGGGCACTATTTTTTCTGCCTTTTAAAAAAAATAATATCTCACCTCATGGACTGAGGCTGGGATTTCCCAAAAGATCCCAATTCCTTGAAAGGAATAGTTTGTGGTGTTATTGGGCAGAATTGTACGGAAGACCAGGAAAAGCTATATGGATGCTGCAGTTAGGACTTGCGTCTCATCATTATCTTCCCAGTCCTCCATAGTTCTCCTGATCCCTGTAGCTCATGCTGATGCTGAGGGCAGTCCTGGGGCCAAAGTTTATTAATATACCCAGGTACCATATCAATCCTCGCTTGGTCATCAATGGCCTGATTGTAACTTCAGGTCCATATCTGGCTTTCTAAAACTCATGTATTCTATTGGTGGCCACAAATCAGCCACTGGTATGATATAATGGTGGGCACACATCTGTTATGGTTCTGTATTGGGATATTCTATTGGAAGCCTTGGGTCAGTTGCAATATAATAGTTTTAATCTTGCTATTTAACACTAGGAGGAATGTTTGAATTCTTAGCTGTTAGGCAGAGAGGGGAAAAAGGCAGATGTTGACCTTCATGGAGATATATCATGAGAAGGTCAGAGGAATCATTTTGGAATACCAAAAAGATGAGGGAAATGTGTCTGATGCCATAAGGTTGGAGGTGTCAGAACTGACAGAGCATGATCTGCTGAACTGAGAATCTGGTAAAGCAGGAGGAGGGTGAGAAAAAATTATGGGAAATGGAACAGATGCAGCTGTGGTGAAGGATGTATCAAATGCAGAACCGGTGAGGCTAAGCCACTGGAAAATAGAATGTAGTACTAAGAAGCGGGATGGAAAGAAGCATAGTTTCAGTGACTTAGAATATCTTCAACTACTACGTTTCAATCATCCTTATTTTAAATATTAGTTTTTTTTAGAAATGCATAAAATTGTCAGGCTGGTAAGCGAAAGTAAGAACATAAGAAAATAGGCATAGATTACTTGACCCCTCAAGCCTGCCCCACCATTCATCATAATCAAGGTGGGTCTGCCCCAGAGCTTATCTCCTTTTCTGTGCCAGATTCCTATATCTTCCAGAAGAATATCTACTTCCCAATGATCTATCCTACACTGCCATCTGGGCTACAGAATTTCATTGTTTTACCACATTTACAAGTTCCGAAGCACCTCAGTTTTAAATAACTACCTCGTAATGTTGTAACTATGCCCCCTTGTTGGAGATTCTTCCATCTCAATTATTCTTTTAAGTCCCCCAAGTATCTTCTACATTTCAACAAAATCATCCCCTCATTCTTCTAAGCTCTAAAGAACACTACAAAAGGTAGCTTCTCTTCTATGACCTGATATTGATCCATATGCTAAGAGTTGAGATATTGGAAGATTAATAATTTTTGGGCCAACAATGCCAGGAATGCTCCACCAGTTGAATGATTTGAGTCTGATTATCCTGAACCTCTTATGTCCACAGTTGGGTGATGTATTGTAGTGAACACCAGAGCATGTGAAAATCAGAGTGGGAATAGATTACCTGCCCTGCCATTCAGTATGATCATGGCTCATCCACCCAGGTCAACTTCTTCTCAGCGCCAGATCCCCAAAACCCACAAAGCCCTAAATTTTCAAAAATGTATCTGCCTCTATTATAGATGTTCCTGATGACCTACCCTTCACAACTCCCTGGGGGAGAAAAATCCAGAGATAAATATAAAAACATTTAGTGTTGCTGATTGCTGCTAAAGCCTTAGCAGTAGCCAGGCCTCAACCAGTGTACTCTGTGTTTGGAATGCCCAACAGTGCTTGACAAAGTGAAAGGCAAAGTGAAATCTTGCTTTTTGTCAAAGTCTTTCAGGCACTAAGTGTTTTAAAATGTGTCTGATATTCAAATTTTAAGTCATTATTGAAATTCATAAGAGTAAAATTTATTTAAGACAATTTAACAGTAATCAATAATGATAAAGATAGGTACCTTTAAAAATATTAACTGAACTTCAAGTGTCCCCATTCAGATACATCTGAATTCTGATCCTTTGCAGAAATATGCTGGGTGTAATTGCAAGAACATTGGCTAAATGCTCAGCACAGGGTTTAGTAGGGTCAATCCTGTAGTCAGTTTCCTTCATCCTGAATCAGTGATAGGGAAGAAAATACAATTGCTATGGTGTTTTTGGTATCCTAAACATGACTGATCACTTCACAAAGGTGCTGGAGACTAGGAGTTGTTGCTATTATGTAGAATCTGATGAAGTGGAGGGCCAATAGTGCAAGGTAGGAAGAGCTGCCCTGGCTGCAATTAAGATAGGCAAGAGTGAAACCAAAGGAAGTCTGAGTTTGATTTTTTTTAAAAAAAAGATTGAAAGCTTATGGTGAGATGGCAGACAGATATTGCAACAGAAAGTACTATTTACTGGTTGTCTGCTTTAGTTCTGTGGAAGGGATTCATCCAGATTCACATCCATCTGAATTTGGATTCAAATGTAGGATTAGAGAAGAGATGGGTGTTGATTTTGAGAATGCTTCTTTTATACAAGGAATGTATCAGACATTGAAAACAAAAAGAAGTTTTAAAAAATATTGAAAGAGCATTTGGTTTAATCAGGTATTGTTTCTGCTTTGGATTTGTAAAAGGGACATTAAATGATGGTGAAAAGTGAATCGATGAAGGAAGCAACAGATCTAAGTTAGAGTCACTTAATTTAAAATTAATTTGAAGACTTTGGCAATAATTACATTTATATGTAATTAGCTGAAAATATTTTTATTTTAGCTTTTCAGTGATTTCCTACATTTTCCAACAGAAAAATATTTAGTTATTTAATTGCAGCTTTTGGCACCCATCAAGAATATGATCACTTTGCATGGATTCTCTGAACTAATATTCACAAATTAGCTTCAAATCCCACTCTGGCTGATTAAGGATTTTAATTCAATTTCAATGAAGAATAATTCTGGAAATTTAACAATATAGCAGTGAATGACCATGAAGTAGTTGGATTGCTGGTTTGTTAATGAACTTGAGAAAGCGAGACCTGATGGTTTTAGTTTGTTTTGACTCTTATGCCACACCAATATGATTGTCAATTAATTGCACCAGCAGGCAACTCATTTAGATAGCTTTAGGTCAGCATAATTGATGGTCTTGTTAAGTGATGCCTATTTCTCAAATTTGATTTCAAAAGTTGACTTTGGCGAATGTTATTTTTTAGACAATGTAACTTTTACTGATGTGACCTTGTAGTCTTGTTATTATATTAATGATGTCACCCATTGAGGTGATGTGTTGATTACTGACCACAGTATCATTTATGTGTTTGTTCCACAGTTTAAATTTAACAGTTATTCTCTCATCTTTGACCATAATGGCTCCACAAAATGCTTTGCTGCAGTAGCTTTTAGTTTATGTTCTTTATCTATGATTAGGCACTGTAGTTAGTTGTTACACTTTTGTAACTCACTGGACAAACCTCAAGACAATTTTTCTTCAGGGTTCTCTAAGCTCCCTTTTGGGCCACTTTTTTATGGTAAACGAACACTGGTCCACTCATTGGCATAAAGTCTCTACTTGATGGGCTGAATGGCCTAGTTCTGCTCATATGCTTTATGGTCTATTTTTGTTTTGTTTGTTTCCTAGTCTGAGCTCTGAATAGTTTGGCCATTACTTTGGAAAGAAACGTTTATGTTTGTCTCAGAGCAGTCAAAGAATTTATACAAAATATTGGAATTACTTAGGCATACAGCATTGGTAGAGAGAGAAATATCAGATCTTCCTGAACTAAATAGGAATTCATTTTCTGTTTTAGACTTTTTATGCATCTGCAGTATTTTAAGGACATTCAACATACTATAAAAAGGAAGCTTAATTTGCTGATGGTACATGCAATAATTATTTAGAAAATCATTGAAACTTGGTATTATCTAGCTATTGCTCAATTTTCAATAACAGTTATAAAGCTCTTGCTGTATTTCAACTTAAGCAGGAACGAGCAGTTGTGAACTCTGGATGCCCCATTGTTCCAAGTGAACAAAAGAAATCCCCTATGTTTCATTTCTATTTCATTCGTAGATTTCCTGGAAAGCAAAACTGAATCCTTTCATTATAATAAATTCATTTTAACCCCTCACAAGACATGAGTATGCAGCATTCTAATGAGTAATGCCAGCCAGATCTTGCTTTTCTCTCTCAACTCGGGAAGCCAGCTTCTTTACAGAATCAGCAAGATTCTAATTGATAGCCTGGTTGTTGAAAGAGATTTCAAGCTCAAAGGTTAGCACCATCTGTGGTTGATGCATTAGTGGCTTCCTGAAAAACACTATGAACAAAATTTATATAATCTAAATACAGGAGGTTGTCCAAGTGTGTGTTTGTTTTATTATAGTCAGATATGTTGTATTTTAAAGAGCGTTAAACATATTCCAGTCTAGGGATTTAAGACAAAACCTATTACAATGCATAGGAAAAGAATGGCATTTAATTTGTGTTATTTTATACATCTCACTCTCTTTCAATCGTAGTGCATCATTTGCAACAAATTGCCTACATGTGCAGTGACTATTTTTATCTAGTCAAATGTTGCACAGGTGAATGGTAAAATAATCTTAGTATTGAGGGAGGGAGGCATGTAAGATCTCCCTGCTCTTCACTAGTACAATAGGATATTTAACCTTCTCTGGAATAAGATGACAAAGCTGTAGTTGAGTGTTTCATATAAAGAATGTACCTACTACCAGTTGACATAGAAGAGAGAATCCTGCCTTCTAAATCAAGTTAATATATCATACAATAGTTTCTCATGGGACTATTTTCTCCGAGAAAACCAATGGTGCCAATTTCTCTATGAAAAGGGATCTCAGGATAAAGCACTTTGCCTAGTATCTTAACAGTCTTGAACTTCAATGTGCTGATCTTGGTTCTGTCCATACTGCCACACCTTTTTCCCCAAAGCTCTGCAAATTGTCCCTTCTATATCATGTTCTTTGAAAGCTACTATACAAACTGTCACAACCGTTCTTTTAAGCAGTGTATTCAAAACTGACAAGTTGCTGTTTGAAAACCACTGCCTTCTGGTTACACTTTTGCCTACTGATCACAATTTCTTGTTACTTGGTCAAAAATTATGTCCATTATAAAGATCCTTGATAGTCTGTGCTCCAAGAAGAGCTATTTCAGTTTTGCTCATTATTTGATGTAAGTTAATTAACCCTGGGATTACTCTATGCCTTATCTTTTATAAAGTATGTCCCTCAGAACTGCCAACAATACTCCAACAGTAGCCTAACCATAAGTTGCATATTGGACTGAATTGTTCTGTAAAGCAAGGATACCACATAGTTTTCATTTAAGTAGCTTTGTCGTCTGATCTTCCTGACGTCTTGTGTTTAGGAATGCTGGTAATATCTTCAAGGTACATTATTGCACATTTTTAATTACAGCAAGTAGATGATGTTGGGCCTTTTCCTTAAATTGCTGCAATCCTTGGAGAACTTTTAGGCAGAGAATCCGGGGCAAAATATTTTCAGTTGTGCAGACCTAGAGAAAACTTTAGAGCTGCTGAACCTTGAGTGGTCATCTTCTTTTCTCCTTGGCAAAGGTCACGAGGAAAAGAGCTGCTGTAAATGTAACCTTGGTGACTTAAGTAGTGCATACATATGATCAAACATCCTAGATCAGGGGATCCCAACCTTTTTTTTAAATGTCACAGACCAATACCATTAAGCAAGGGATCTGTGGATCCCAGGCTGCAAACCTCTGCAAACAATGGTACTGATGGTGGATGCAACAAATTGAGTCCAAGTTTGATTGAGTTTGCCAGTCAAGAAACTGAACTGTCCTACATGGTAGTGAGATCTTTATCATGCTTTCAACTTGAAGTCTTAGGGCCTGAAGTCCTGATGCACGGTTTTGGCCAAAAAAATCAACAATTTCATTCCTTCCGCCGATGCTGCTCGACGCACTGAGTTCTTCCATCAGATTGTGTGTTGAAGATGATGTGGGGAAATTACATGGTCATCCCAAGCTTTTCGGATATTTTTAATGTAAGCATTAATTTTAAGCATTAAAATGTGTTCAGGCTGATATTTATTTTTGAAGGCAATTATTTGGTATGTAAATTAAAGTTGCCTTATTCTATAAGACCCTTTGTTTCTCCAAGTTGGCTGCCTCATTAGCCTTATTCCAGTGGCAATGTCTTGATGAGATTTGCCAGATTTGTACTAACAAAACAAAGGGTTGTAGTGTGTGTTATTCTGTAATTTTTATTCACAAACTGGTGCTAAAGCGGTTTAATTTATTATTTGCTAATAGGAAAAAAGCACTGGTCTATATTCAAATGACAAATGCACACCTCATAAAAGCAATCTAATTCTTTCTGCTTGCCTTAATACTGGTTCATTGTTTTTCTTGACTGCAAGATTAACAGGACAGACTCATGTTTGTCCTGTCGCCAGAATATGTGATTTGTAGTGCAGCAGGCTTGTTTTATTATGCTAAAGGGAATCTGTCAATAATTGTAATCAGCAAATCTCTCAAACAAAGTAGGTGGAATTCACATTATTTCTGAATTTTAAATTGATGCTCTTGATCTTGAGAAACACTTGAGTTTGAGAGAGGTAATTTTGTTACCCTGATACACACATTAAATGGTCAATTGAACATCATTTTTAGTTTGTGAAAGAATCTTGCATGACTTTGACTGGAAGAGATGAGATTTGGTTGAGTATATTTTAAGCATTATAGTTGCTTGATAAAATTTAATGTTGGATTATGATTTTTGTTTTAAAACTATGAAAATAGTATACAAAAATGTTTTGCGAATTGCAGAAATTTTACAGATTGGTAATTTACACAGGATTTACAGAACTATTTTTAAATTGATTGGTTGTGCTTCAAAACTGCCATTTTGCAAAGAATTGCAACTACTTGACAAGCTAGCACTCAGAGTGCTTTTCCATGTTAATGTATGACCAGTGCTGCCATCTGTTTTCTTGTATGTCAGACCTAAAGCAGCCTTTTTGACCTTTGAGAAATGCACTTTATGCATGTTTCTTGTGAAGGGCTGAAGGTGCCAACACACTTAAAGCCATATTAAACAGTAATACTGAACTGATATCCATAATGATTCATAGATTCAGTGTTTTTCAGTTTCACTCATGCATAATTTCACTTCTTGGGAGCTTGTTGAGCTTAGCCAGTACAAGCCAATAAAGTAGAATAATTTAGTCCAGATGGTCCTTATAAGCAAGTTACAGAGGAGAAGGAATATTTTAGAGGAACTAAAAACAATATTAATTTGTTATGATCAATTTTATTTCAAGTAGGGAGAATCTCAGGAATATACACCAGATACTCAAAGAAATGCTGATGAAGGGAAAATTACCCCATAGATTAGTCTACTTGGATTGAATAAAAATTAATTGAAAAACACGGAGAGGAGATTAAAAGTACCTTTTGGGTTTTGTAGTAACAGAACATTAGTTTTTATTAATGTTGTGGAAACATAAGTACCTAATACAAATCTGGGATGTTCAATAATACTAACTGATAAGGATATTTCCTTTGGATTTTTGAGGTGGAGGTCCAAAAGATCTATAATGCATCAGTGCTCTGTGGGGTTTCAGTGTACATCCTTTTGATTTTAGTATAACCATTTGTAAACCCAAAACCCTATTTGATTTTAATAGCATTTTGTAGTGTTTAAAGATTCATATTTGCATAAATATTCCTTCCACCTTATGAACTATTTCATGGTGTACTTCCTTCTGTTCTTTGTGTGTTCAGTTATTATCTATGAATTAAGCTGTAATGGGCACTTAGCAAATCTTAAGATCAGGCAGAGTCAATGCAATTTAATGAAAGAAAGAAAAATCATTGGTATTTGGCAAACCTAATGAGTTTTCAGGTTGTAAGTAGCGGAGTCATCAATGACTGTAGAATGTTTAGATTTAAAGCAGCAATTGATGCAAAGATTGTGAGATGAAATAAGGGGTCACAGGATGGGGTAAATATATTAATGTGGAGAGGGAAGATTGGTTAAAAGACAAAAAACAGTAATTTGTAGTTTTTAAAAGAAATCCACAGACGAGAAATCTGAAATTTAGAACCGAAGTGTTGGAAGTACTCAGCAAGTCTGGAGAGAGAAAAAACACAATGTTTTGGTCAAAACACGAAACAGCATATAAACTTGGAAATGCAGTTGGCAAGTTAGACTCCTAGAGCCTTAAACTGGAGAATCTTGTACTAAGGGCCATGGTCTCAATAATATTGTCAACCTGAGACCTTTGTAGACAGTCGTGGATGAGTGAGTCCCTACAAAATCATTCAGAGGTTTCCCCAACCAGAAGCCCTGGATGAACCATGAGATCTACAATGTGCTGATGACCAGGTTAAAGACGTTCAAGTCTAGTGCCTAAGAAAGTAACAAAAGATCCAGGCACAGTCTCCAGAAAACCATGGTGAAGTGGCAGTTCCGGACTAAATTTGAATCAATAGTTTGACAGTTGTGGCATGGCTTGAATGCTATCGACTCTTAAAATAAAATCAAGTGACATAGGTGACAACAGGGCTTCGCTTTCAGATGAGCTCAGTGCCTTCTATGCTCGCTTTGCCCGTCAAACATGGAGAAACCATTACAGACTCCTGCAGCCCTTGATGATCCTGTGATTTCAGTATCTGAGGCTGACGTGCAAGCATCCTTCAGAAGGGTGAACCCATGAAAAGCAACCGGGCCTGATGGGGTACCTGGCTGAGTATTAAATGCCTGTGTTGATCAGCTGGATGGAGTTTTCACTTGGATTGTTAATCTCTTGCTTTGGCACTCTGAGATACCCAACTGCTTCAAGCAAGCTTCACTTATATGTGTGCCTAAGAAGAACATGGTAATCTGCTTCAATGAATATCGTCCAGTAGCTCTTAAATCCACAATGATATAGTGTTTTGAGAGGTTGGTGATGAAACATATCAACTCCTGCCTGAGAGACAATTTGGATCTGCTCTTCATCGAGATGCTCTTTAATGACATTCAATACTACCAGCCCCTCAAAACTAATCAATAAGCTTCAAGACCTTTGCCTTAGTTCCTTCTTGTGAAATTGAATCCTCTATTTCCTCACTTGCAGATTCTAGTCATTTCAGATTGGCAGTAGCATCTCCACAATCTCCCATCAGCACAAGTGCACCACAAGGCTTAGCCTCTTGCTCTACTCACATTACACTTATGACTGTGTGGCTAAGCACTGCTCCAATGCCATGTTCAAGTTTGCTGATGACACCATTGAATCGAAGGTGGTGTGAATCAGCATATAGGAGGGAGATTGAAAATCTGGCTGAGTGGTGCCACAACCATTACCTTTTACTCAATGTCAGCAAGACCAAAGAGCTCATTGTTGACCTCAGGAGGAGGAAACCAGAGGTTCATGAGCCAGTCGTCATCAGAGGGTTAGCAACTTTAAGTTCCTTGGTGTTATCATTTCAGAAGGCTGGTCCTGGGCCCATAGTGTATATACAGTTGTGAAGAAAGCACTGCAGTGCCTCTACTTCCTGAGGAATTTGTGAAGATTTAACATCACATCTAAAACTTTAACAAACTTCTGTAGGTTTGTGGTGGAGAGTAAATTGACTGACTGCATCACGGCCTGGTATGGAAAGACCAGTGCCCTTGAATGGAAAATCCTACAAAAAGTAATGGATATAGCCCAGTCTATCATGAATCAAGCCCTTCCCACCATTGAGCATATCACAAGAAAGCAGCATCCATCATCAGGGATCCCACCACCGAGGTCATGCTCTCACTGGTGCCATCAGGAAGAATGTACAGCAGTATCAGAACCCACACCACCAGGTTCAGGAATAGTTATCACCCCTCAACCATCAGGCTCTTGAACCAAAGGGGATAATTTCACTCAACTTCATTTGCCCTATCACTGAAATGTTCCCACACCTATGGACTCACTTTCAAGGGCTCTTCATCTCATGTTCTTGATAATTACTTCTTGTTTGCAGAATTCTGTCCTTCGTGGAAATGGGACCCACTTTTTGATATGCCAAGGACATGGCCTAGAAGACTAGCGCACCTTCAGGGTACTGGATTTTCATGGCTCTGGAGGTGGGCGGACTCGAAGTCAGTGCTGCCGCCTGGTGTGTCATGGGAGATGAAAGCAGCGAGCTGGCTGTGTGCCCAGAGATCCAAGTTCTTTGAGCACAGAGCTCGGAAAAAGTGACGCAACAGACTTTGAAAGCATAAATTGGCGAGTTGTTTTGCTATGTCCCCCTTCTCGCTGTGAAACGGGGACACCTCTTTTTCCCTTATTAGGGAGAAGGAGAGAGAGGGGAGGGGGGCAGAGAGAGAGAGAGAATGGATTTATTGAGTATGCCCACAAGAAAGTGAATCTCAGGGTTGTATATAATTACATGTATGTACTTTGATGTATTTTTATTGTAGAAGGAATAAAGTGGTCAATTTTACATTTGTAGACTATTACCAATCACTATATGGATTACTACTAATTATTCATGATTAATATTAAATGATGTGTCTGAACCCACAGGATGTAAAACTTCAAGTATACTGGGAAGTGACTTGTGAGGGCCTGAAATCATCCAATGTGAAGGGAATTAGCAAGAAGTGGAGAAAAAAGTGAGGCTATTCACTTTGCAAGAAAGAATAGAAAAATACTTATAATCTTCCTCACCAGGAGACCACAGTCGGCACGGGTCAGAAATAGCATCTCCTTGCTGACAGTGAACACCAGCACACCCCAAGGATGCATGCTTCGCCTGCTGCTCTACATCCATGACTGTGGCTAGGCAGTGCTCGAACATCATCTATAAATTTGCTGATGACGTAACTGTTGTTGGCAGAATCTCAAATGGTGACAGGGAGGAGTACAGGAGTGAGATAGATTTCTGGTATACCGAAGTGAGATAGAATGGCGTTGCAACCTTGTACTTAACATCAATAAGATGAAAGAATCTATTCTGTGCCCAATATATTGATGCAATTACAAAGCAGGCACATCAGTGGCTATGTTTCATTCAAAGTTTGAGGAGATTTGGTATGTCACCAAAGACTCTTGCAAATTTCTACAGATGTACAGAGGAGAGTAATCTGACTGGTTGCATCACCCTGTTATGGAAGGGCCACTGCACAGGATTGGAAAAAGCTGGTGAAGGTTGTAAACTCAGCCGGCTAACATGGTTGCTAGCTTACCTAGCATCGAGGACATCTTCAAAAGGCGATACCTCAATAAGGTGGCATCCATCATTAAGAACTATCACCCAGTCTTATTACTGTCTTATCACCCAGTCTTATTGCTGTCGTCTTATTACTACCGTCAAAGAGGAGGTACAAGAGCCTGAAGATGCACGCTCAATGATTTAGGAACTAATTTTTCACCTCTGCATAATGAACCAACCCTATGAACACTTACTCACTATTTAAACTTCTTTTTTGCATTACTTATTTAGTTATATACATGTGTGTATATGTGCGCGAGCATAGATATTAAACCTGATTTTGATTCTGATTCAATGAGAATCTCATAGATCTTGGTGTAAAAGTGATTGTTTGATAGTCTATTAGATGTAGAAACTGAAAAAATGGTTAGGAAGGCAAAGGATATGTTGCTCTTCATCGTAAAGTTAGTTTGCACGACAAAAGTTTCAGCAAAACTTCCCTCCTTTAAAGTTTGTGAAATCCTAAATGAGTATCTTGTACTGTTTTGACCTCTGTATGTAAATGAAGAAAATACTTGGATTGGAGTCCATGAACCATAAAATCAGAGATTTAATTCTTAGGATGAAGTTGTTCTCCCATGACAAAAGATTGATTTGACAATAATTTTCTAGAATTAGAGTATTGAGAGGAGATGTATAAAGCTCTGAGGGGAAATGACAGAATAATTGGCTGAAGGCTGTTTTATGTAACTGGACAGCATAGGAGTATAGCCTCAGGATCAGGAGTTTTATTTTGCCTTGCTTTTGAATGGTATAACAGAATCATGGGGTCATATGTTCCTTGTGACATTCTGCTAACGATTGGCAATTGAACATTAACGACTGCAATGAATCAAAAAGGCAACTCATCATCACCTTCTCAAGGGAAATTAGGGATAGCTATACATGTTGGTCTTCCCAGTAATTTCTAGATCTTGTGAATGAGTTAAAAGTATCGCAAATACTTAATAGAATCCAAAGAGACTATAATTTTGCATCTAAATCCTAGTCTCTTTGGAGATTAGAGCTTCAAATTTACATCAGTTCCTGTATATCTGAAAACTTCTCATTTACCTATCACCCTCTTGCTTTTGGTAACATATTCTATATTGCTACATTCTGCCTTAATTTTTTGCCATGTCTTTTCTGCAGCATTACATGATCCTCCAAAATCCAAAGCTGTTCAGTACCAATTTTGGAATAGTTCTGGGGAAGGTGGTGATAGTTGTAATGCTGTATTTGTAGGACATTGGTTGTCTGAGCTGACATTATAATTGCATTTTATCCATGGATCTCATTTCCTGTCAGTTCAGCTCCCAGATAAGAAAGCTGAACCTTGACATTAACCAACCCCACCGAAGCAGAATAGTTGGATATTTATCTCTGCTTTCTCAATTATTTGCATTTGTTGGTAAAGCAACATTGACTGCCCTTAATTGATATCCTATGAATTGTTTTGAGAAGTTTGTTGTATAAATTCATATTCATTCTTGCATATTCATCATCATAATGAGCTGTATGCCATATTTTGAGCCCATGTTGTATGACATGGGCGATCATTGTCCATGACAATGATTGTTCATGACAAATTTTCCTACAGAAGTGCTTTGCCATTGCCTCCTTCTGGGCAGTGTCTTTACAGAATGGGTGACCCCAGCTATTATCAATGCTCTTCAGAGATTGCCTAGCATCAGTGGTCACATAACTAGAAGTTGTGATATGCACAATTTCTCATACTACCATCCACCACCTGTTTACATGACTTAATGTGACTCTGATAAGGTGTAACACCTTGCCCAAGGGTGACCTGCAGGCTAGTGGAGGGAAGGAGTGCCTTATTCCTCCTTTGGTAGAACATATTTCCACCCTGTCACATACCTACCATACATATTATGGGTTCTTAAAAGCTCAGGATCCAAAATAGGATCGAACACAAAATACAGAAAAGTATAGCACAGGAACAGGCTCTTCGACCCATGATGTCAGTACCAATCATCAATTTAACTATTCCATTGGTTGATTGTGTTTTGAATTGTCCTCCAGATTAGCTCTGCCCTACCTGAGTTGCAACATTGTATTGAGAAGATTTGGAAAAAGTGTTGGGCAATGACACAGTTTAGAGAGTGGCTCAAGTGCAGCTCATACAGTTGCTGTCTCGCAGCTTCTCACCATCTGCTTTCAATCTTGTTCTCTGGTTTTGCCTGTGTGGAGTCAGCATATTGTCTCTGTGACTAAGGATGTTTCCTTTGGGTGCTTCAGTCCTGCTGAAAGGTTTTGGCCCAAAACGTCGACAATACTCTTTTTCCATAGATGCTGCCTGGCCTGTTGAGTTCCTCCAGCACTTTGTGTGTGTTGTGTGTTGGTTCGTGGTTTAATTTGTCACTGTGAATTGTCCCTAATGTATAGGTGAGTGTTAGAATTGGGAATAAGATATGTGGAGTTGATGGATATGTGGGGAGAATAAAATGAAGTTTGTGTAAATGGCTGCTTCATGGTTGGAATAACTCATGGGATTGAAGAGCTTGTTTCTATGTTGCATGAGCGGGTGGCTTTGCTTGACACAACTTTGTTATGGGTCTGGTGTTTATGGTGATGTTTATTTGAATATCCCTTTTGATCGACAAAGTCAAAGGCTATAGATAATCCTGTACCTAGCACCACCTTATGTACATTCAGTCAGTTTGTATCTAAACTAATCTTTCATATTTATGTTAATTGTTTTTATGCTTATTGTGTTTTTTAAGGCTGCATTGGATCTGGAGTAACAAATATTTTGTTCTTTTACAGTTGTGTACTGACAAATGACAATAAAGGTCAGAAAGACAATGCACATTAACTGAAGCTGCTTTCTTGCATTTTTCCTGGAGCTGATTTGCAGAGAGGTTTATGTCATGTGGGTAGCATAGCAGTTATCATACCACTATGAGAGCATCAGTGATCAGAGTTCAATTCTGCCACTGCCTGTGAGGAGTATGTGTATTCTCCTCCTGATCATGTGGGTTTCATCCAGGTGCTCCAGTTTTCACACACATTCCAAAGACGTACATTAGTAGGTTAGTTGGTTGAATGGGGGTAGTTGGGCAGCACGGGCTCATTGAACTAGAAGGGTCTATTTGTATGGGGGGGTGTGTGTGTGTGTGTATACAATGGCCACTATAACTCTGGCTGGTTTTAACATTATCATTCAGAGTCTAGCTGTGGCGAGGTGGTTGAGAAGTGCACTTACAATGACTTTCCTTGTGGTAGACAGCCGAGAGCGCTTCTTTTGTTTGTGTAATCATAGTTCACTTTCTTGATAATGGTCATGCTCATGTGTCTGAGGTCTCCTGTCTCATTGTTTTCCTCCCAGGCATGGGAGACCTCAAATCTAACACAAAGCTTCCAGTCTATCACATAGCAGTGATCTCTACCCATCTGTGCGCCTCTGAGGCGTGGACTATCTCTATCGGACATTACATAGCACTGTCTGCAAAATGCTGAATTTAACCAGCAGAGTAATCAAATCAATATTGGCAAAATCTTGCATGCCAAAATTTTAATTTACATTTGTGTGGCTTTGACAGCAGACTGTTGTTTGTAGGCCTTATAATGAGACTCACTACTTCAAGTTTGTTTAAGGGAAGTGATTACCAGATGGGCAGAGGAAGTGGTGCAAGACTTTTTTTTTAAATAAAATCTCTGAAAAGTTGGAATGTCCTCCCTTACTCATGGTGTTGGTGGGACATATCAACTTGCACGTGATCATTCAAAATGACAGGACCTCAAGTTCCTTCACTGGGAACAATGGAAAGTTAATGTGATTAGTGGAAAGAAGATTAATACCAGGCCAGTCAAGGCCTGTCCCACCTGTGGCAGATTTGTGGGGACCCACGTTGTCCTCATGAGCCTCTTTGAAGTCTATAGAACTATAATAGAAGGAAGTTAGCCTCTCCACTAAGGAACTGCTGAAGATAGTATGTACATATATATTTAGTTCGTTAGCTTCCTTATTATTTAGAAATGTAGCATGAAAAAGGCTCTTCTGGCCCAATGACCCATACCACTGAGTAATCCCCTTATTTAATCCTAGCCTAATCACAGTACAATTTGCAATGACCAATTAACCAGTTCATCTTTGAACTGTGGAAGTATGAAGAACTACGTATGAGATTTCATACTTACTAACCAAATGCCCCTTTCCTGTTTTGTCTACATTACTCCTTTTGTGTTTCATTAGCTGTTGACTCCTTGTAGTAGTAGTAGTAGTAGTAGTAGTAATAATAATAATAATAATAATAATAATTATTATTATTATTATTATTATTACACAAAATGCTGGAGGAACAACAGGTCAGGTAGCATCTATGGAAAAGAGTAAACAGTTAACGTTTCGGGCTGAGATAATTCTCGGCCAGAAACATCAACTGTATACCCTTTTCCATAGATGCTGCCTGACCTACTGAGATTCTCCAGAATTTTGTGTGTGTTGCTTGGATTTTCTGCATCTGCAGATTTTCTTGTGCTTGTTTTATTAGCTGTCTTTTGTTCCTTTGTGCTCCCCATTGCTTTTCCTTGTATCATGCTATTTCATTATTAGAGGGTCAGAAAGTCAGTGATACAGCAATAGATGTATCTACTTTAATCTTTTTTTTAGTTTTTTAATTAATTGAAGAATCTTCCAACTCACCATATTCTAGTTATCTAGTTCAGCTTCAGGCAGTTTGTTTCTGCTGTGCATGGATGGGACCCAGGTCTTCACCTCATTGGCTCTCGAAGACGCCATCTGCAATATACTGATCATGATAATTTATGCTGTACAACTATTCTGGGTTTTTTTGTGCAAAAAGGCTAGAAAAGGAATGAGAAAGTAAAATACTGATTTCCAGTATCACAGTGCCTGAGCTAGCATTCAATTTGGTGCTGAAGAAAACAAATAGAGATTCCAATCTATTTTATTATAAAGACTCAATCATAGCTTAATCCCAGCACCATGTCGTGGCTTCTTTCTGAAGAACATAAACAGCAGGTGAAATCTTTCTAAAGAGCAAGAATAGAATTAAAGAAAGAGGAGGTTAGCATTGTGCCTTTTGTAGCTTCCTCATGAGTGTTCTTTAATCTTTGGATATAAAGGTTCTAATTTTGTTGTTGTATTAATTGAATAATACAATGGGCAGTTTGCTCTTGATCTTTGAAACCCCTGGATAATAGTGAAAACTAACTATAATTTGCTTTCAGAGATGGATCAGTATAACAATGACTTGTTGAAGTATTGATTTATTGTCTTTATATGAATAAAATCATTTTTTGCATGGATTCTCTGTTGGCACACTAACTCAGAAATATTAGTCAAATGTAATCATACAAAATTGTCCTCTAAGCTGGTCATGTTGATTTAATTTTGGATGACTGTTCCATTTTAAATAATTGTTAAAGAGAACAAAAAGTGGGCAACATACCTCTGATGACAGAGAGGTTGTACTTAATCTGCATTACTAAATGACCCAGGAAGGCTGCTCAAAGGGATTACAGAATAATTATGTTAATATGCAATTATCACCTCATTTTTTCTGCATTACCCTCAAGATGTAGTGCAATATGGGTGTTATAGCAAGTGCTGATAGTTTGCAAAAATACTGACATTTGAGATTTCTAAGGAAAGTCAATAAGGATAGCTTCATTATGGTCTCTTATCATAATGAATAAAAATTCTGACCTTTCTATGCATGTTTTGTTCATGAGCATGACTTTTGTTTGTGATTTGGATGCAGAGCTATAAAGGAAGGTATCCACATTCATTGCAGTATTGAAGGGAATCCAGCATATGCTGCAAGGTCTGCACTTTCAACAATATTTTATGTTGTAATTTGTGAATTTAATGACTTGTCAAACACCCCAATAATGAGTGCACAAAGAATTCATACTGCTGCTTTATGTTTATATTGCACTGGTATCTTTTAATTTTGTTGATTTTTATTATCCCTATAGAATTTAATTAGATGGTTTCATCCTTCTCCACCCTGGACCTTGATTTAAAAGCACATAAGGTTGTTAAGTTATGGGACTTGGATGTGCTGCTTCTATGTAACTTGTAGATAGTGTTGTTAATATAAAACTTCCAATAATGAGAACAGTAATCTGAGACCATTCGTGATTTTGTGAGGGTTTGCTATCCTGCTGTTCAGAGGGTACCACTGAAGTTTGCTTTAAGTGGGAAACGTCTGTTCTTTCTTTGAACCCCTAACACCAGAACAGATGGGTAGAATATGGAGCACGGAAGGTTTTACCTCTGAGGTGGTAACAGTGAAGCCACCACTCATTAACACTGAATTTACCACTTCGTTAGCAACGTTGCTTCCTGTTGAGAAAAGCTAGTTCAGGTACAGCATATTAAATTAACTGAGCATACATTTGGCTATGGATCTTGGACACCAGAGTCATTTTGAAATTAAAGCTTTCACCATTTCTGTGTGTGTTTCAGCTGGTTTTAAATGCTTGTTATTTTTTTTTGTTTGATTACAAATTAAATGAGAGCTTTTGGAAGGAAGGATGTGTTATAAAACTCCCATTGCTCACTGTCACAGCAATTAATTTTACAGCACTTGTTCTGTACAGGTTGCTCATATTGATTAAAATCAGTTAAGGTAAATGAGACAAACATTATAGCATTTCCAGGCTTGTTTTCCTATTCATTGACATTTTCAGTCGTGATTCTTAGCACCTGTTTGTACGTGCCCACCCCTTAGCTTCTGCTGCGTATTTAACACAGAGACTCATGCTGGGAACTGTTTTAGCACCATTTTAGAGTGATAACATTGAATATGATCTCATTGGAAGTGTATTTTGTTCCCATGGAAATTGGTCAATTTTAGCAGCAGCTGAGAGTTTTGAAGGGGAAACAGGAAGGTTGTAACTAAAATGTGTGGAATTTTGATTCTTCACACATAATTAAAGTCCCCAGTATTTGAGAACGACAGCAGGAATCGTTTTTCTTCAGCAACAGACAAGATGTAGATATAATAGTTGTTGAAACCACTAATCTCTTGGTTGATGAAGCAGTTGCACCTTTTAACTCAGTTGATTTAAGTCTTTATAATTATTTTATTCATGCAGTTAAACTAAGGTAAAATATTATAAATAAAATTTAATTGTTTTAAAAATTCTGTTGAGCACTAATATATAATTGAATGCATTCTTGAGATTTTGAATGATTTATAAGCCCATAAAGGCTTATAGGATAAACTTATTTAATAATTTACAAATTTCCATTCTGATTAAATAATACACATTAGAGATATAAAACTGTAGCTTAAATATATTGATTTTTTCTTTGACAATGTTAAACATTTAAGTAGTGTATAAAAATGTATGATTAAAAATTACAAGTATAGAGCAATACACAGATCAAATACTAATACTAAGGGAATAAAGAAGTAGAAAGAACTCGTACTTTTAGTATTCAGCCATGTTATTATTTAATTGGCTTTAAATTTTTTATAGGTTTGCATACCAGGTTAACCCAAAGCCTTTGGGTTGTTCAGTTGTCTCAGAGATCTCTATTATGGTTATGACTTAATTGTATTTCATCATAAAAGGCCTGTCTTATACCTTGATAATGCTATAACCACAAAAATTGTATCTTTCCTTTGTGTATCGCTTTATTACTGATGATAATTTTCTATGTCTGCTACAACTGTATTAGTGGTGAATGGATGTTGACTTTTAAGAATTCATCATTGGAATTTAGAAGATTGAGGGGGGAATCTTATTGAAACGTATAAAATTCTAAAGGGATTGGACAGGCTAGATCAGGGGTCAGCAACCTTTACCACTGAAAGAGCCACTTGGACCCGTTTCCCACAGAAAAGAAAACACTGGGAGCCGCAAAACCCGTTTGACATTTAAAATGAAATAACACTGCATACAACGTTTTGTTTTGCCTTTATGCTATGTATAAATAAACTATAATGTGTTGCATTTATGAAATTGATGAACTCCTGCAGAGAAAACGAAATTACATTTCTGCATGCAACAAAAACATTTTGAACTCCGAAAAAAAGACGTTGGGTTGAAGGTTACTTTTAAGTAAAATACTCAACGTCTATTTGAGTCCTTCTTGTATTTATGAAAAACGCCAAACTTAAATTTGCCGCCAGCAGCAAACCAAAAATAACGTCAGCCAGCTGTCAACCTGAAAAATAAAAGGACTATTTCACTGAACAATGAAAACATATGAATATACGTAAAATAATACGCAATTAAAATATTTATCATACTTCTTCAGGTTGACTCACACCTGACAATGCAGTCGTATTCAGTAGGGATGGATCGATGCTTAGGGGAGTGACCGGGAAGGATAATGTGTTTTTTTCCTCTCTGAACTCACAGAAGCGTTTCCCAAACGATGTTTGCATTGCGATGATTGCAGAATGTAAATACTCCGAATTTATCATGTCGTGACATTGTTTGAACTCTCTCAAATTGGGGAAGTGAGACAATGTGCCTTTCTGTAAATCTCTGGCAAGCAACGTCAACTTGCGCTCGAATGCAAAACATCCCCCAACATGTGCAGGGCTGTACGTCCTTACCCCGTTGAAGAGCTGTGTTCAGCGTGTTCAGGTGCGCTGTCATGTCTACCATGAAGTGTAGCTTTTCCAGCCACTCTGGCTGTTCCAGCTCAGGAAAGTTGAGCCCTTTGCTGCCCAGGAAAGTTTTCACTTCTTCCAGACGCGCGACAAAGCGTTTCAGCACCTCCCCTCTGGACAGCCAGCGATAAAAACACGTTGTAGCGGTTGCTACACGCAGTCAGTAAACTGCAGTCAAAGATAGCTTTATTCGAACTAAACAGCCTTGCTTTTAAGCCTCCCTCAACCCGCCCCCCATGGGCGCGGATGCTGCAAAAGACACGTACTCACAAACCCCCGTAGGCTATCTCCCTTAGCCTGAACGCTGGCTAATTGTGAGCCGGTTCGGATGTGTCAGGAAATGGGTCGCCCGCCACAACGTCTTATTTAGATTGTACAAGATCACCATAATCTTCAAATTTAGATTTACATTTCAAAAACTAACAAACTAACATAAAAAACATATTAATTAAATACTGACCATGTAGCGGTGTGCTACACGCAGCGCTAAAATTACGACACGGAGTCGGTAACTGCAGTCGAAGGAAAGAAACTTTATTCGAAATCTTCAGCCTCACTTTTAAGCCTCCCTCAAACTGCCCCCCCCCCCCCCCCCATGGCGCAGAGGCTCCAAAGCTCTGTGCTCGCAAACCCCCGTAGGCTATCTTATTGTGAGTCGGTTCGGATGTGCCAGGAAAAGGGTCGCCACAACCAATTATTTCCCAAAGCAACAGGGAGCCGCAGCACAGACCTAAAAGAGCCACATGTGGCTCCGGAGCCGCGGGTTGCCGACCCCCGGGCTAGATGCAGGAAGATTGTTTCCGATGTCGGGGAAGTCCAGATAGAGGGGTCACAGTTTAAGGATAAAGGGGAAGCCTTTTAGGACCGAGATGAGGAAAAACTTCACACAGAGAGTGGTGAATCTGTGGAATTCTTTGCCACAGGAAACAGTTGAGGCCAGTTCATTGGCTATATTTAAGAGGAAGTTAGATATGGCCCTTGTGGCTAAAGGGATCAGGGGGTATGGAGAGAAAGCAGGTACAGGGTTCTGAGTTGGATGATCAGCCATGATCATACTGAATGGTGGTGAAGGCTTGAAGGGCCGAATGGCCTACTCCTGCACCTATTTTCTATGTTTCTATCAATATTCATAATTTTTAAATGTTTTGCTTTGTACTTGTATCTGTGTAATAATTGTTTTTTTTTTACTTTCAGGATGAACAAAATTGAAGCCTCTGGATTGAAGTTGAGTAATACAGATAGCACGAAGACCCACATTAGTCCACCTGGTGCTAAAAGCGGATTTGGAGATGAAAAAGATCTCCCATCAACCACTGTTACCACAAGTATACCTCAGACCTTAACAGAGAATCAAATGTCAGTTCCCAAAAGCAATAATTTAAACTTGTCTAAACATCTGTCCAGGGACAGTTCTATAAAAGCCTTAAGTGGAACCCAGCAGACTGTGTTAATGCAAACTGGTGCTCCTACTGCTTCGAATGCAAAACTTACCTTGCCGACAGGAACTGCTGTGAGGGATGTACTTCCACAGCCCTCTTCAACTAAATCTTCCAACGCAAAGCAGTCTGATGTTTCCTTGGGTATTTCTCAGTCTCTGTGCCAGCCAGTTGCAGATTCCAGCTCATTGTCTCACTTTGTTCCGTCTGTTCAGGTTCCAACATCATCTGATAATTCAGATAAAGCTCAGCCGGTAGCCCCAGTCCTCTTGCTGGTCCCCAATTTAGTGCCTTTTCAGGGTCAAATTAAGACACAGCCTAAAATGACGAGTCCTTTGCCAATAGTGGACCACAAATCTACAGTCCAATCAAATGGTGCTTCTACAAGCCAGATGTCATATTGTAAAGAAAGTGAAAAAACGAATGATAACAGAAGAGATATAATGGGGAAAAGAATGTTAAGTTCTTCTGATATTCGTATGGCTGAATCAGAAACTTTAAATGACGTTGGCTTAAATTGGGACCCTGAAAAAGAATTCATGCAGTTCCTGCTTACAAAGGAAAAGGATGAACAGATAGTTCAAGTTGATGGAAATTCCCATATCCAATCAAATCTGAACTACGGAAGAAAAAGGAAACGGAAAATGGACATTGTTCACATGGTGGATTTCTCTGAAGTGGAAAGTCCAAACATGCACCTTATACCTAAAAAGACTGCAGTTAATCTGGAAGGGATGAGACATGGTGAAGCAAAAGTTTCAGTTGTAAAACCAAAATACTTGCCTGCCAAAAGAAATCTTGTTGGTGAGACAGGATCAAACCTTCCCAAAGAAACTGTGGAAGCAATTAAACAGTTAATCTTCAGTGATTATAAATTTCCTGTCAAAAACCTAGAAGCAGCAAGAACAAATGTTGCTGCAACTGCACGAGTAGAAGAAACTTTACCTTTTGGTTCAACAGTTTTTCCTCCAGGTAGCGCTGTAATGATAGATGATCTACGCACCGGGTCAGAGTCGCATTCAGATGAAGACACTGAGACAGAACCATCATTTTACCCCTGCACTAAATGTAATGTCAATTTCAGGGAAAAAAAGCATTTGCAGAGACACATGATTTATCATTTAGAAGGACACAGTAAAACAAATCTGCCAAGACCTTATATATGTAAAGAATGTGGAATTGCGTTTCGTGACCGTGCACCTCTCCAAAAGCATAGGAGTCTTCATCAAGAAAAAAGGGAGCGGTTGATGGAGGAGATTCGTGAGCTCCGTACCTTTCAGGATGAAGGCCGGAATGCAAAATTACAGTGTCCGCAATGTGTATTTGGAACAAACTGCCCTAAAACTTTTGTGCAGCATGCTAAAACACATGAGAAGGACAAAAGATACTACTGCTGTGATAAATGCAACTTCATGGCAGCATCAATGGATGAACTCGAAGGGCATCAAATTTATATTCATGACGCAGTTAACAAGTCATTTCAAAAACCTTTGAAAGGTGTATCGTTAGAAAATTTATTAACTCATTGTAAATCAGGAGGCATTTATGTATGTAGGAAATGCCCTTTCACCACACCAGTTAGGAGTATCTTTAAAAAGCATGTTAAATACTTGCATCAGCGTCTTTACCATGTTCAACATAAAAATGAACATGGAATAAAAATGCCTAGCTTGAGCTCAAAACCACTTAATTTGGTGAGTGACAATAAGACTGTATCACACGAATCTGAATATCTGAACAAATTTGTTGTAAAGGGAGGTATAAAAAGGGGGTTTGTTGCGCATGATGCACTAGGGAATTCCTCAGGACTGTACAGCAAGGTCACTGATAATGCTATTACTCAGAAGCCAAGCTACACAGCCACAAAATATATACACCACTCATCTGATTCTGTGATAGATTATAGTAAATCTTCAACAAAGATTCTGACAGGATTAAACTCTAGTAACCAAAGGGTTAGCTTCCTACATCAAGACCATGTTCGAAAGCAGGGTGATAATGATGTCAGAGGGAACAATGTAATCCTACTGTCGAAGGATCATGTTGTTAGTTATCAGCATTTAGGGAAATCTGATTATGATGTAGAGATAGTAAAAGATTTTCCTCCTTCATCTCCATTAATGGAAACAAATCATAGTGATACACGATTGACTTTGAACTTCCATCAGTCTGATGCTGAAGAGATGTCAGGAGAAACAGAATGTGCAGATGCAGGTGCTGTATCAGTTAGAAAATCTGTTAAGGATGTCATGGTTAGTGTGTCGGTTGGCAATAATATTTTGGATCAATATCCAGATGTATTTCACAAAGCACCTGTTGTTGTTTTGAATAAACTTGATCCATGTGAAAATTCATTAGAATGTGATGGTGAAGAAAACTCACCTGGAAGCGAGATTGTGGAAACTGCTAACTGTATGAGTGATGCTACTGCAGTGACTGTTAGTGAGAATAATTTTGATGTTGGTGATAAAGAAACTCAGTACTTCAGTACTGAAGTGCAGTTAGTTGATGAAAATGGCATTGATGATGATGATTTTGATACTTATGATGAGAGTGAAGAAGATGATGATTTTGTTAATTTTGATAATGACATTCATGATTATGGCAACAGTGACTATGGTAACCAAAGCCTTTACTCAGCGGAATATCAAGATGTTAGTCACAATCATTTTATTAATGAAGATTTTCATATCAATAATGATGCTAAATGTATAGAAGTTAGGGATCCAGTTCTTTATCAACATGATGCTCCACTTAATATAACCTATAATTGGACTGATTTTCACACTGAGAAGCGACCATGTCCATACTGTCCAGCTGTATTTGACACAGGTGTTGGCTTGTCAAATCATGTTCGAGGACATCTTTATAGAGTTGGCTTAACTTATGATGCTCGTCATTTGGTTCCACCAGAGCAAATAGCATCCAGTGATAAGAGGCGGCGGATCAAAAAAAGTGATGCTCCTGTTAGGAGAATAAAGAAAGGTAAGTTTCATCTGTATGTGTGAGTATAAAAATAATCAAACATGGGGTCTTGAGTCCTGAATTTTTATTTAATATGTGTAAAACTTTAGTGACAAAATACACACACATTTTGTTTAAAATGTCTGAAACAAGAAGATGAAACAAAGTGATACTAAAAGCCAACAGACTTCAATCAATCCAGGTATTTATACTGTATTTCAGACGATCAATTCCCAGTGGATGGAGTAAGTCTAGATAAAAGGAAGGTTATATAATTAAATAGAAGATATGTGTGTCCTGTCTTTCAGTCAGAGGACTAACTAAATCTGTGGTAGGAATCAACCGTATACAAATGCAGAACTTACTCATCTCCCAATGAATTCCTCACAATTCCTATCAGAAGAATTTCAGATGAAGAGTAATTCAGTATTCCATTGAGTTGCTTACAGTTGCATGAAACTGCAACAGGTTACTTAGAAGACTGATTTGCATTGAGATCTTTTCTGCTCCTGTTGATGGATCAAAGACCATCGTGGCAGTATCAGATTTGAAATCTGAAAGATGAGATTGCTGATATAATCAAACCTCCCAATATACTTGGAGACCAGTAATGTTTCAACACTATGCCTTTGTTATAATAAATCATTCTTTTCATTTATAACTTTAGTTAATAACAAAAGGAGTAAGAATATTTATTTCAAATGCAGGGGAATGGAACCATGGCCCAGTGGGAATGAAGATTGATTCTTACATATAGTAAATGCAAACCGTACAATACCTTAAAGTGTTGACTTATTGCTACACTTTTATAAATAGAAGGTATTTGGAAGATACATTTTATGAATCAGAAAAGACCCCAAAATTTAAAAAAAAACATACATCTAATCTGATAAGGATTTATGCCTTTTTTATTCATTATGTTGACAGATTATGCTAGTTGAAATATATTTACCCATGTAGTCTTAGGATAGTTTTCATCTCTGGAAATCGTTCTTTAGTCCACTTGTACAGTTTCTATTGCAGCCAAATTTGATAGCAAATTTCTTCTGGCTTCTTGAAAGTTTAGATATCTGATTCCTATTTACTATAGGGAACCATTTATTTGACTACTTTAAATGACTTCAATAAAATGTTAGTGATTTAATATTAATCTGAACAGTTTAACTTTGCATGCAGATGTGTTGATCTGGTTGTTGATATCTCTAAAAGATCTAGTCATAAGTTCAAACCACTAGGTTGTGCTGTTTCCTGTCTCAGTTGGGAACAGAAGGAAGCAACGAGGGACACCACTTTTGACCTTACTTCGTTTTAAAGCAAGAATACAATCAGGGTTCCAATTGCTGCTCACTGCATCCGTTCCTAGAAGTGCATGACCATGGACATATAAAGGCTAAATTATATTTGGGTCTTACGCTTTCTTTGGCTGAATTGAATGTTGATGCAATTTCTGGAGAATAACTAGAATGATTACGCAAAAAGTGGAAGGTGACATTGTACAAAAAGGAAAGCAAGTGTACTTTAAACTTAGAAAAGAAGTAAATGCACACATTTCTGACTTTTCAAAGATACTTTTTTTGAGGAGCAGTAAGATTAAACCTTTTTTTAAAAAAAATGGTTTCCTTATTGATGCCTTAGCTGAATGGACCCGATAAGTCTTTTAGCTATATGGTGTCAAGAGATCATCCTTAATAGAAATATTTTGGTGCCATGAGTGCACTGTTCTACTCAGATCAGAAAGAGAAATGGTTTACTGTTGCTGCAGCATGATTCATCAATCAAAAGATTTTTGATGACTTCCTTGGTGTGGTGGGAGGGGTGAGTATGCCTATTATGGCTGAGTCAACAATCCTGTGAAGACTCTTCTTGACTCTGCACATTGGAGCCTACATAGCAGGTTTTGATGCAACCAATCAAAATGCTCTCCACTATATGTCTAAACATTTTCTGGTGTATTTAGTGACATACCAAGTTCCCTCAAACTCCAAATAAAGTATACCTGCTGTCATGCCTTCTTCATGGTTGTATCAATATGTTTGGCCTAGAATAGATCTTCTGAGGTTTTGATACCATGGAACTTAAAGCTGCTCACCCTTTCCACTGCTGATCCCTCAACAAGGAGTGGTGTGTATTCTCCCAACTTCCCCTTTCTGAAGTCCAATCAATTCCTTGGTCGTGCTGACATTGAGTGCAAGATTGTTTTTGGACACCACTCAACGAGCTGATTTAGTTCACTTCTGTATGCCTCCTTGTTGCTATCTGAAATTGTTCCAACAAAAGTGATGTTGTTGGCGAATATATAGATAGCATTTGGGCTGTGACTAGCCACCAAGTCATGAGTGTAGAGAGAGTAGAGCAGTGGGCTAAGTCACATCCTTGAGGGGCACCTGTGTTGATTGTTAGCAAGGAGGTTATGTTATTACTGATTGTGGATCTCCTGATGAGGAAGTCAAGGATGCACTTACAGAGGGATGTACAGAGGCTTAGGTTTTGAAGCTTGTTGATCAGTACTGATCAATTCAATCCCCAGTCAGTTGGAGTTCATTGAATGTGATTGAACCTGTGGGAAATTGGTGTGGTGTGATAATTAGGGTGCCATTGTTTTCTGTTGAGAAATCCCAGTGTTTACACCAAACAAAAATATAAGTGCCAAATAGCTTCTGTACTTGGAACAGACAAATAAGGCCTTTCACATTAATTTCAGACTTCTCAAGATACATTGCAGACACTGAAGTATTTTGGAAGTGTAGTAACTGTTGTAGAACAGGGACAGACAATTTGTGCAAAACATTTGGCAACTGAAAGTGAAATGAAAGTGACCAGATATCTTTTGTTTTTGTGGTGACAGTCGCAAGAGTAATGTTGACCAAGATTTAATTGATATCTCCCCCATGCTACTTCAGAATATAACCGTGGGATGTTTTAAGTCCTCCTGAGAAGGTAGACAGGCCTTTGGCTTCATTGACAGAACCTCCACTGACGAGTCAGCCCAGATTTTAGTGCTCATGTTTCTGCTGTGGGACTTCAACATGGAATTTCCTGGCTCAGAAACAAGTATATTGATCCATGACGAGATTGTTGAGCATTGAGCATATTTCTGCTTTAGTGATATTTGAAAACCAGCTTAGCCAAAGTATATATATGTTAAGAAGGAACATACTGATGATGACTGATATGCAATGTTCTTGTATGAATACTGTCAGTTGTTTTAGAGAAGATTCTTAAGATTTGTAATAGCCAACGTTTCATAATTTGAAAATGATAAATCAGAGCTTACAGGTAGAATTTTGCTTTGTGTAAGTGGTCTGAATTTTCCTTGTAGTTTGGAAATTTTGAAAATGTATACTAAAACTCTTAAGTATGTAAGTTATTCCTGAGAGTGTAGAAGATTGATAGGAAATTGTGAGGGATATAGACAGGGTAAAATGCAAGCAGGCTTTTTTCACTGAGGTTGGTTGAGACTAGAACTAAAGGTCATGGGTTAAGAGTGAAAGGTGAAATGTTTAAGGGGAATATGGGGAGAATTCTTCACTCAGAATGTGGAATGTTCGGTGGATGCAGGTTCATTTTCAACATTTAAGAGAAATTTGGATAGGTATGCAGATGGGAGGGGTATGGCTCAGGTGCAAGGTGATGGGACCAAGCAAGCAGATTAATAGTTCAGTACAGATTAGATGGCCCAAAGTGCCTGCTGCTTCTGTGCTGTGGTACTCTATGACTCCAAAATTTGCTGTGACTAAATGTTGCCAATCACAGTCAGTGAGAGTGAACCATGGGTCCAGATTGAAAGGTCTCAGCCTGAAATGTGTACCTCCATCATATATGACCTACTTTCTACCCTGTTTAACACAAGGTTTATGAATTTTTTTTACTGCTTTAACAACTCTTCAACCCAGAGAGTAACCATGGTATTAGTCCATTTTCGTGTTGGCTTTTACACCCTCAAGTCAACAAACTAAATTTTTTCAATTGGTAAGGATTTTTTGATTGTAGTTATTGAAGAGTAGTACATGGGGAAAAACTAGTACTTTTTTTTACTATGAAGCTTCATAGATATGGAATATTGTTGATTACAGTTCAGTTATTTTTCCAGTCAATTCATCTGTGGTTTAGTTTACTTGTCTTGTTTCATCTTAGTACTGGTTGATTGATTTTTGACCTATTTTTTTTAATCTGACCCTGTGGTTCCAGGTTTGCACTGAAATTTTCTGCTCTGATGGGTATGTGCCAAATTATTTTGTGCACTCATCCTGAGTTTAGTGGAAGAATTTGATGACTTTTCCATTATACAAGATGGTGATTATGGATGCACTCCAGCAAGTTTTGGCCAAGCTAGGTGCTCTTTCCTTTTAGCTTCAGGTTAGCAAGGGAATCTCTGCTGGGAGATGTTATTTAAAAAGTCCATTGGCTGAATGGCAACTGAATGTTACCCTCTTGCATGATTTTAGAGTTTGTTAGCAGCTTCTTTGAATGTATCATGGAAGGCCATGTTGGCAACTAACATAGGTCAATCCAGGAAAATTGGTTTTCCAGCAGAACTGTCTTCTGGGATGTTTTGTTTTGATAATATTATTGCTTCATGTATCGTAATTATTGCCCATAAAAGTAACCTGAGACCAAAGCATTTTGGTCTTTGATGATTGGCCACTTTCCCTAAGGCAGATGACTTTACTCAGAGCCTCTCCCTCCCCCAATTGCCTCATGAATATTTAGTTTGTGTCTAAAAGCTAACCAAACTAGTGTGGAGAGCTTCAACATGCTAAGTTACTGGAAACCGAGAAAAGGCAGGCAATACGATTGTGATTCCAGTGTGTTTTTAGAAAAAAACATGATCAAGGAAAAAGTTTGGAATAATTGACCACAGAGAAGGAGATGGAAGTTATTGGAAATAGAGAAGATTAAAAAATTGGTAATGTTAAATAGAGATCATTGTGCATTTGTTGTCACAGATGTCGTTAAATGAAACAAGTGGGTAATTAAAGTCCCATCAGATTTTCACTGGCTACAATTTTGATGGATTGCTGAAAGTTTTGGGTAGAGCAAAATTTAAAAATGTCATAGAGCTGATTTAAAATATGTTTCTATCTTCTGTATTTGGCTGTTAATAAGTTTTAACCCAGAAACATGAGTCCAGTATCTCAGAGTGACAAGATCTATTAGGTTAAGCAAAGACCATTAGACTATTAGTGTGATTTCATATTGCTGACCTAAGCCTTAGACATTGTGATCATTGTTATGTGGTCCAGATGTTTCAATAGCCACCATGATGGCAAAACATACTACATTCTTTGTGTCAGACATTGCGAAAGAAATCAGTCATTTATTTGTGTAAATGTGTGTATTTAAACTTGAGTTGTTCTACATTAAATCTTGATGTAAGTTATTAGGCAGAAATAGATTTTACTCATAGCTGCTAATGATTATATTAAATTAAAAAAAAATTAAACTGATTTTTATTCACATGAAATTGAACTAATTGATTAAGCATTTTTTCCCATTTTAGTAGAGCCATGATTGTTTTTTTCCTTATTAAATTAATTAGATTGGGTAATCCCATTCTCATTTTGTTTCCACAGAAGTGAAATCTGGATCATCAACTGAGAATACATGTCCTCTGTGTGGGGGCTGGTTTGACACAAAGGTTGGCCTGTCAAATCATGTCCGTGGTCACTTGAAGAGGTTGGGGAAAACAGAACTGGAAGCACACAAATCCCCACTCTGCATTTTGACTGAAATGATGCAAAATGAAGCAGAAGCTGAAAATATTGCAAAGTTGTTGAGTAGCAAACAATTTAGATATAAGCCCTTTGTTTCACAGAAATTTGCAACAAGTGATGGCCTATTTCTTGCTCCAAATGGTATAACTATAAAACTGCAGCAAAATGAGATGAAGACAAAATCCTTCCCCTTACCACAATTAGACCTCAATGATGACCTCCCCGACCTGCAGCCAGGAAAATACAGTGAGACACATGAACCGTCAAGTTCTCTGATGCAAATTCTGAAGACTAAATTTGGAGAGGAAACACGATTACCAATAAAATCCCAGCCAGGAAGAAGTCATGTTCAAACTGCAAAGAAGCGACTGCCTAATCACAGACGCCCCTTTCTTCCACAGTTTGGCAGTTCAGTTTTGCAGCCTAGTGTATCATCACAACCAGTAACAAGTGCAGATATGACTTACCAAACAGGTTAGCCATCCTTGTGTTAATTTACAAAATAAGCCAAAATTGAGGAATGGAATATAAAGGCTTTGAGGAATTTGATGCACTTAAGAGCACTTTGAAACTGATGTGTTAAACTTTGTTGCCAGAGCAGTTTTATTTGCCATGATTAATCTCAAAGCTTTCTTCGGAGATACAATGCTTTGTAAAACTATTCAGCCCCCAACCCTTTGTTCACATAAATGAGGGATTTGATCAGTTTAATTGAGAATTTTTATTTGTGAATCACATGCTCCTTTTTTCACAGTAGAGCTACCTGCCCCCCCCCCAAAAAAAGCACAAATTGTAAAGCATGAAAAACTAAAAATTCAAAAACTAAAATGTCAGCCGTTCAAAAGTATTCATCTCCTTTGCCTAGTTGAGCCACTTCTCATAGCTATTATAGCCAGTAGTCTTTGGGAAAATCTCTTATTAGCTTTTCACAACATGATGGAGCAAGGTTTGCTCGACCCTCCTTGCAAAATTGCTCAAGCTGTGGTGGGTTAGTTGGGAAGTGGCAGTGGACTTGAGGACATGCCAGAGATGTTTGATTGGATTAAGGTCAGGACTCTGACCACTCAAAGATATCAATTTTCTGAATTTGAAGCCACTTCATGGTTGCTCTGGCAATGTGCTTTGGGTCATTGTCCTGTTGAAAGACCAGCTTTCTCCCCAATTCAAGGTTTTCGGTAGAGGCTAGCAGGTTTTTATCCTGGATCTTTCTGTATTTAGCAGCATTCATCTTCCTATCAATCCTGACTGGATTTTCAGACCCTGCTGCTGAAAAGCATCCCCACAGCATGATGCTACCTCCACCATACTTTACAGTAGGGATGGTATTGCCTGGCTGATGCACAGCATTAGATTTATGCCACACATACTGCTTAATGTTGAGGCCAAAAAGTTCCACTTTATTTTCATCCAATCACAAGACCTTCTTCCACACCGCAAGGTTGTGGATAGTGGGGAGGGCTATCATGGGTTTGCAGAGGTATCTGCATCAGCTGGAAAAAAATGGCGGATGAAATTTAATGCAGACAAGTGCGAGCTTTTGCACTTTGGTAGGATCAACCAAGGTAGGTCTTACATAGTGTACAGTAGGACACTGAGGTGTGTGACAGAACAAAGGGATCTGGGAACACATCTATAATTCGTTGAAAGTGACATCACAGGTAGATTAGGTCATAAAGAAAGTTTTTGGCACATTGGCCTTCATAAATCAGTGTGTTGAGTACAGGAGATGGGATGTTATGTTTAGGTTGTAGAGGACATTGTTGAGTCCTAATTTGCAGTATTGTGTGCAATTTTGGTCACCTACCTACGGGAAATATGTAAACAAGGCTGAAAGAGTATAGAGAAAATCTACAAGGATGTTGCTGGGTCTGGAGGACCTGAGTTATAAGGAAAGATTGAATAGGTTAGGACTGTATTCCTTGAAACATAGATTGAGAGGAGATTTGATAGAGGTATACAGAATTATGAGGAGAATAGATAGGGTAAATGCAAACAGGCTTTTTCCACTGAGATTGGGTCATGGGTTAAGAGATTGGGTCATGGTAGAAGTCGTGGGTTAAGGGTGAAAGGTGAAAAGTTTAAGGGGACATGATAGGAAACTTCTTCACTCAGGGTTGTGAGAGAGTGGAATTAGCTGCCTGTGCAAGTGGTGCACGTGAACTTGATTTCAACATTTAAGAGAAGTTTGGATCAGTACATGGATAGTAGGGGTATAGCGGGCTGTGCTCCTCATGCAGGTAATTGGAAATGGGCAGTTTAAAGGATTTTGGCATGGACTAGATGGACTGAAGGGCTTGTTTCTGTGCTGTACTGCTCTATGACTGTCTTTACAGTTTCTTCAAAGTGATGCTTTGCAAAGTCTCTATGGGTAAGGATATGCTTATTTTTAAGCCAGAGCTGCTTCCTTGCCACTCTTCCGTTAATACTTTTTTTGTGTGTAAGGCCTGAGGGATTGTTGAACTATGAACTTCATTTCCAGTTGCAGCCACTAACTTCTGCAGCTCACTCAGAGTGACTGCTGGCATCACAGTGCCATTCTTTCTGGTGACTAAGTAGAGGGGCAGTGTGGCTGTGGTTTCATATTTTTCCACTTTTTCATGGGCTACACTGAGGATATGTTCAGTGCCTTTGAGATTGACTTGTATCCTTCCACAGCTGTGTTTCTCTATTAACATCTCTTTGACTTGCCTTGAATTCTCTTTTTCTCTTCATCTTGTTGAAAATCTACCATACTGTTGGACCTTACAGAGAAAGGTATTTATGCAGGCGATCCTCCAATTTTCCACATCAACAGGTTGGCTGAGTTGGTAAGGTAATAGGCTACATTGCACCTGAGGAAAGTTAGCATAGTAATTACAATTGGAATGAATACTTTTTCAGCCTGACTATTTTGGTTTTTACTTTTTAGTAAATTACTGACAGGTTTTGGAATTTTCATTTTGATTTGACAAGATGCCCAATGTTTTGTAGATTAGATCAAAAACTCTAAAGTATGAAAATAGTTGTGGAATCTGAATACTTTTACAAGGCACTATAATTGATGTTTCATTCTGTGCTATTGCAGGATGTAGAATTAAGTTTTAACAGGTTAATATGCCCTCTTAGACCCTGAAAATTGGTAAGTGTTTTGTTCATCCATTATCTCCATTTATATCCCTGTAATTTTGAACGTGGCTTGAAATGGACAAAGCCATTTTTATTAACATAATGTAAGCTTCAGTTCCATGCATCGTTATGTTCATCATTTCTACAATAGACTTAAAACATCATGAATAAGCAAGAGCTTTTCAGTATCACATTCAGATAGATTAGTTATCACCCAGTTGTGAGTTTGCTGATTTGAGTTTTAAGTCGTATTATTTATAGAAACTGATTTAAAAATTTTGAAGTTAACCACTGAGATTTTGATCTGCTGTCTATGACAAATCCTGGGTTACCAAATAGATGTAGTAATTGGGATTTATTATGGCTGGAGGAGGAACAAGCAGAATAGCAGGTGAGTGCACAGAAAGCAGGACAGAAACTAACTCCACAGTTTAGCCCAAGTGGTGTACAGATCATCTATTCCTGCATATACCGTGGCATGCAAAAGTTTGGGCACCCCTGGTCAAAATTTCTGTTACTGTGAATCGCTAAGCGAGTAAAAGATGACCTGATTTCCAAAAGGCATAAAGTTAAAGATGACACATTTCTTTAATATTTTAAGCAAGATTACTCTTTTATTTCCATCTTTTACAGTTTCAAAATAAAAAGGGAAAAGGGCCTGAAGCAAAAGTTTGGGCACCCTGCACAGTCAGTACTTAGTGACACTCCCTTCGGCAAGTATCACAGCATGTAAATGCTTTTTGTAGCCAGCTAAGGGACTTTCAATTCTTGTTTGGGGGATTTTCACCCATTCTTCCTCACAAAAGGCTTCTAGCTCTCTGAGATTCTTGGGCTGTCTTGCATGCACTGCTCTTTTGAGGTCTATCCACAGATTTTCGATGATGTTTAGATCGGGGGACTGTGAGGGTCATGGCAAAACCGCAGCTTGCGCCTCTTGAGGTAATGCATCATAGATTTTGTGATATGTTTAGAATCATTATCCTGTTGTAGAAGCCATCCTCTTTTCATCTTCAGCTTCTTTACAGATGGTGTGATGTTTGCTTCCAGAATTTGCTGGTATTTAATTGAATTAATTCTTCCCTCTACCAGTGAAAAGTTCCCCATGCCACTGGCTGCAACACAAGCCCAAAGCATGATCGATCTATCCCCGTGCTTAACAGTTGGAGAGGTGTTCTTTTCATGAAATTCTGCACCCTTTTTTCTCCAAACATACCTTTGCTCATTGCAGCCAAGAAGTTCTATTTTAACTTCATCAGTCCACAGGACTTGTTTCCAAAATGCATCAGGATTGTTTAGATGTTCCTTTGCAAACTTCTGATGCTGAATTTTGTGGTGAGGACACCAGAAAGGTTTTCTTCTGATAACTCTTCCATGAAGGTCATATTTTTGCAGGTGTGGCTGCACAGTAGAACAGTGCACCACCACTCCAGAGTCTGCTAAATCTTCCTGAAGGTCTTTTGCAGTCAAACGGGGGTTTTGATTTGCCTTTCTAGCAATCCTACAAGCAGTTCTCTTGGAAAGCTTTCTTGGTCTTCCAGACCTCAACTCACCCTCCACTGTTCCTGTTAATTGCCATTTCTTAATTACATTACGAACTGTGGAAACAGCTACCTGAACACACTATGCTCTCTTCTTATAGCCTTCTCCTGCTTTGTGGGCATCATTTATTTTCATTTTCAGAGTGCTAGGCAGCTGCTTAGAGGAGCCCATGGCAGGTGGTAGTTGGGACAAGGTTTGAAGAGTCAGGGTATTTATAAAACTTTGAAATTTGCATCACCTGGCCTTTCCTAACTAAGACCGTGAATAAGCCATAGCCCTAACAAGCTAATTAATGTCTGAGACCTTGGTAAAAGTTATCTGAGAGCTCAAATCTCTTGGGGTGCCCAGACTTTTGCCTGGTGCTCCTTTCCTTTTTCCCCCACTCTAAAATTGTACAAAACAAAAATAATACACTAGTCTTGCTTAAAATGTTGAAAAGTATGTTTCATCTTTAACTTTATGACTTTTGGAGATCAGTTCATCTTCTACTCACTTAACTATTCACCGTAACAGAAATTTTGACCGGGGTGCCCAAACCTTTGCATGCCACTGTAAGAACAAAATACTGAAATCACTCATTGTGCTTTAGTATGAACTGCTTCACTTGTTGAATATTACACCTGTGGCTAAGAAAGTGACTGGGCTTGAAATTTTATGATTGGGTTATTATTATGCAGGCTGCATTTGTCAGTTGCCTATGCATTCTTGCATCCAACAGGGACAAATAAGATAACTGCTTGTTCCAGGTGCTTAAACTCTCTTGATAGAAACTACAAAGCAAAGATTGAACATCCGTCAAACCCACATTTATGGCCCACATCATGCCTAAACTATTTGGTATATGTCAGCAAGATGTGTTTTATTTTTCCAGTCCTTTGTAGGAAAACTGCCATGTAATAATTTTTATTGCTCAAGTTATAGTGAAGTGGAACAAGAATGAATGGAATTTAAACTTTGAATAGGACACTCAGTTTCCCAGGTCAATCATTAAACATGGTATTAGTACCAGGTAATAATCTTTCAGCTTTGACACATTCTTCTAGCTCAAACAATTGCTGTCAAAATGCTCTCCTTCCATCTGCAGGGAAGACCATGTGCTCCATCTTCAGTACTTCAAGGACATTGCTGAAAGTGGTGTTATGTTAATAGTTGTCAGCTTTTGAATAAAGTGACGCGGTACTCACAGTGCTATGTTCCCCTGCTCGCCATGTCCTTTAAGTCTTACGGACTTAGAATTGCATTTTCCCCAGATGAATTCTGATAATTAGCCCTTTTATAAAGTAAAGTCACCCATTATTTACAATAAGAATAGTTAAAATAGCTTAAGCATCACAAACTTCATCCAGTAAGTGATATAATCACTCTCCACATTACAGTTTGCACTTTGTGATCATTTAGGGTGAAACTTAATACTTGTCCTGCGGATGCTAAAATTATTTAGATTTGTTTTTATCTAAATGAGGGTTCTAAAAGGGCAACAAGTACAAAAAGACACTATTTTCAATTTTTTCCCCCCCAAACCCTGAATCAAAATAGTTAGGCTGTCAGTTTCTTCCTGAGTTTTTCTATATGCCTAAAATAGCAGTCTACATTATCTCACCAACACAGGGTAAACAGCTGTCTTAGATTTTTTGTTATTACTTACATATTTTAAAAACTTGTAATAGTAGATTCATGATTATTAATTGGGAATGTTTTTGATGCTGCATTTTATCTATACAGTTAACTGTTTGTTAATTTGGATGTTGGTCCATTCTTTATTCAGTGCAGAGGTTTGAGTGCAGCCATCAGAATTACAAATCATTAGCTTTCATTATTGACTGAACATGCAAAGTGATGACTGTACAAAAGCACTAATTTAAGTGTTGTATTTAACAGCTGTTCACCAGTCTGTTTTATTTTACCACCTTACCTCCCATGCCTTCATCAGCTATTTCATGTGAAGTAAAAGAGCCATTTACAGTCCCTTCATTCCCCAAGCAGCTTTTCTCAATATTTGATTAAGTACTGTATTTACAACTTTGTCAATACTTTTGTGTAGTGCTGCTTGACTTCCAGTCTAGCACATACCTTGTCTTCCCAGTGCAATCCAATGTCTTACACAAATTAATAAAGCCCTTTGCTTTATACACTTTATACATTGTATATCTCAGGTTGTTCAGTAGTTGTGAATAGACATTACGTTATTATATAACATTAATTTCTATTTTAAATATCAAGGCATTTTATCATCTATTGTGAATGTTTACCTTGAACATAAGGAGAATTGAAATATTAACCATTGTCTTTTAGTAAAAAGCTAGAATTTAGCTAAATGCTAGAATAAAGGTATAGATATTAACATAATACTGATCAAATGCAGAAAGTAAAACTATAAAATAGCCTTATTTTACATATTTGCAGATTTTCAGAAGTTTTAATTGACTGTAAATGAATCTTATCAATTTAAATTATTGCTTTCCATTTTTGTCAAAAGGACATCCTGTGAAGTTAAGAACTTGTGTTCATTGTCATGCAACCTTTACAAGTGCAGTTAGCCTGGCAAATCATCTCAGAGTCTATGCAAGAAGAAAGCAAGCTGGGGATCTGACTGGCACTCGTAAGTTTTCTTTACTTACATTTTTAATGTTCTTTGGGTGGGCTTTAAATCACATGTAAAATATTTTAGATGCATAAATTGCTGAGCACTTGCCTTTTAACATCTTAAGTACTTAACTGTGATATTTTATACAAGCTTGGTGACTGCTAACCAGCAATAAGGTTAATACCTCCCACTGTGGCGATTCACCAAAATTGTTAAAGTTGTAGCAGACCCATGTAACTGATATGAGTAATCCTGATGTGTGCCTTTGTGTTAAACCCAGGCGTACAGTTAGTGTTGGATAAAGGACTTGAACCAACTTTAGTTCATGACCCAACATAAATATGAAACTTTCCTGATGTCATTTTACAGGCCAATGCATCTAGTTTGCTGAAAACTGTATGGAGAAGATCTGTCACATATCTGTGATTCTGTAAATAAGAATGTTTCAGCTTGACCCTGTGATTCCATTGATCTATTTAAACAGGAAAATGGATGATTGCAACTCTAATACAAACTTTGTAAATTTTGGTAGTTGTGCTCAAATTCATATAACAACACACAAAAAATGCTGATGGAATGCAGCAGGCCAGGTAGCATCTACAGGAAGAAGTACTGTTGACATTTCGGGCCGAGACCTTAGTTGTTGTGTTTTTAGTTATGAGATTTAATAAACACTTGCTTGTTTTTGATATAGATCATGAAATAGTACACTAATAATTAGAAACATAAATGTATTGTGAACTAGTCAAATATGGATAACAGAACCTTTAGATATATGGTTAAATTAGTGGTTTTAACTTCAGTAATTATTTTAGTGCTTTATTCTATAACAGTACAGCGACATAATTGCATCCGTTCAGACTGCTTGTGCAGACTGATGATTCTTTCATTGTGAATAACAAGGTTATTTAAATTTTTAATTGATTCTTTCTCTAGTCTTAAGATTTGCATTTTTTAAAATATACCTGGAGTAATGTTATTAAATTGAAAGAAACACACAATACAAATGTAATGGCAGGATCAGTATTGCTTTCACGATATGTTTGGCTACCTACCAATTCGTCTCACCTCCTGGAAGCAGGGTGACCCATGTTGTGGTTTGACCTCTAGTTAATGACGGGCCAGTGGTAGTGATGGTATACCTTGTTCTAATTTCTTAATGTACAAATTAAGTCATAGCAGGTAGTTTCTTGCTGTGCATTGTCACAACTAAGGCCGACATCTTCCATACCTGTAGATTTCCCAATAGTAACAAGTGGCATTGTAGATCACTCATTTCTTCCATCCTGTGAAGTCAATGGAGTGGCTTGTTGCACTAATCTAGCTGGCACTTTCTGGGACTTAATACATGAGAAATCAGTTCTGGACCCATAAGTATGATCCATTATATCAAGTAGTGTGTGCTTGCTCTCAAAGCAGAAGAACAAAGATATTGCTGAAATGAATAATAGAAATGAGAATTTTGTAGGTGCAGCTAAATATTTTGTAATTGTGCAAATTTGGTGACAAATGGATTCCTCGAGTGTTTCTGATGATGTTGTAATCAGGCTAAATGTAAAGTTTAAGTTAGTTGCTGTTTGCAAGAAAAATGAAACCTATTCCTAAAGCTATATTTTTCCAGCTTTTGACTGCAAGCAAAAGAGGTCACGATCACGGTCTGGGACCAAAAAGAAGTCTTCCCTATTTGTTCCATCTCTTGACGATGCTTATGTACTCAAGTGCAGGTAAGGAATTTGCAGGTGCGGAACTTCATTGCAAGTGCATTTCAGCTTATGTTGCAGATTAAAATAATTTGTATATCCATAATAATATTGCTGATAGAGATTTAAGGATTGCTTTAGATTAAACATATTTAGTTTTTTAAAGTATCTTAATCAATGGCTAGCATTTTCAGTTACATGCAGTTTTCTCTGAATTAATCTTACTGGATATTAATTTCTTGCCTTAGATTTTTAAAGAAGTCATAGCAATAGAAACATCAACATGAATGCTAGATTAATCAGAATTGTGCTTTTGTTACTTACCTCCAGGTTCTGTGATCTGGTCTTCCGAGGTCCACTTTCTGTCCAAGAAGATTGGATCAAGCACTTGCAGCGGCATGTTGTTAATGCAAATCTTCCTCGCACTGGTGCTGGAATGGTAGAAATTTCACTGCCATCAAAAGAAAATTTCCCAGTAACTGAATCATCGTTTTCTTTATTAATGGCACAGACAGCTTCCTAAAATTATCTGATAGTGATGAATTAATCTGCTGTAAATTTGATCTGGTGTTTTTCTATTAGCACCTAGTAAAAGTGCATTCTATTACCCATTAGAAAGCTTAATAGATCATTGCAACGATGTAAGCTATTTATAACCTTAAAATGATTTGAAAATGCTTGATTTTGTTAAAAGCTCAAATAATTATACATATATTGAAAAACATAATTCAATAATTAGATCACCAGCCAATCAGCATGAAGAATCCTGTTTCTAGATTTGCCGCAATTTGGACAAAGCTGTAGATACAATGAAGAAGATAGTTTACAATAGCTAGTGCTAGATATTAGCATAAGCAGCAAGTCAGATGTTTCCCTAATCATTTCGGAAAGATAGTCCTTTTGCCTGAGGAACCTTATGGCAGCAGGAAATGAAGCATTCAATTTCACTGACACATTTACGAACACTGTTCTAACTTCCAATTTAGTAAGGAAGCGACATTCCTGTTTAGCATTGCATGTAACAACTGTGGATGGTTATCTTTGGTTGCAGCAGAAGTGTTTAATTTTAAACAAAAACTTAAAAATAGCCCCCCCCCCCCCCGACACATACACACAAATTTGCAGAGGTTCTTGTTTACTTGCAATTTCATGAAATGTGTTTTTTTACATCAGTACTATACCTTTAAAGTATGAGACATAAACTGTAATACTTGTTTTGTTTTTAATTCCATCCTTGCCTCCCCCTCCCCCCCCCCCATTGCAAAATGCTTGGAGATATACTTACTATTCCAGCCAGGAGAGCAGAATGTCCTAAGTCCTTGCAGAGTCACTATCTGTGCTGTCCTTTGTCTGGAGGTATGATTCGAGTGAGGAGAGAATGGTTCTTTTCATTCAAACTGCCACCTGTCAGAGTGTTGGGAATAATAAAAGCTTTCCGAGCATGTGTGTGACAGTGATCAGCCACTTTAGTATTCGTACTTTTAACTTAACGATGATGAGCACTCTCGAGTACAGTTCCCAGGCCACATTACAAAGTATGGCGATATTAACACTAGTAATATGTAAAGCATAGTACGTACAATATTTTTTCCCATTCAAAAACTCAGAATGCAGCAAAACTTAAAAAATACACTTCAAGTATGATTCAATTTTTGTTTTTTCCCACCAAGCATTTTTCTACTGGACTAAAATCTCAGTATATTTTTTTTTATGTAGCAATCTTATTTGAATACTTTGTTCTCAATTCCTGATTTTATTTTCATCAGTTTTGTTGAAATTGAAATCTAGATGGCTGCTCGCTATTATGCAATTGCTTGTACTTTTAGGTCTATACTAATACATCTAACATTAAGTCAGTAGGAGATTTTCTAGTAGCCAGATCTATTTTGAATATGGCAGTATGTAGATAATAGTTCCCCAAGTCTAGTGATTACTGTATTGCTGTACATTTTAGCATATTGTTTTAGAATTGTCATGTTCTTAGAAAGGGGCATTTAAATATTTTTTTTCCCTGACAAAGGTCAGTATTCACCTTCCTAAGGATAACTCAACAAAATGTATGTACTTGTCTTTTACTAGGTTTAGCATGTACATAAATACCAGGTGCATTGCTATGGAGATGGATATTATTGGATTTTATATTTGTATTTTCTAAAATAGGCTGAAATAGTATTTAACCAGTTGACTTATTTGGAGTAGGTTTACAGGTACTGATTCAATGTAGCTTTTAATTTGCTGAAACTAAAAGTAACTCCTGCCTAACTTTTTTTGAGCTCCCTGTATTTCATAATTGGATATTGTAAAAGTATATTTTTTCTGTACAATTTTATCTTAATTGTAAAGGAAAGCATGTTCTTTACAACTCTGAACTCACCTAAGAGATAAGAGTTTCTTGAAAATTCACTGTATCTTTTAGGCATTTTTATGCCTGATTACTGTGTATCCAACAAGAACACTGGTATATGATATTAAGTGCTCAGATGTGATTGTGCACGCTCATATTTGTAAGTAAACTGTGTAAACACTATGTGAAATGTGCTATTACTACAAGTCTACTTATCTAGTGGCAGAAATAAAATGTACAGTCATATAATTAACGCAGGTTTGATGTTTGTGTCCTTATTATCCCACAATTAATTTATTCAGCCAGATGATATTAATAAATGTGTATCAATTGATACAGAATATTTGCAATAATGGCTGTTAACATTGCTGAACCTCAATTTACACCAGGAATATGAATTATGTGACTGTGCTCATCTTCTGATTATGTATTAGTTCGTGTTTGTTTTTAATTTTACAATTCTGCTGATTTTCATTGATCTCTGCCAGTTAGTGGACTCTGAGCTGCAGTGTGTTCCACTGAAACTTAATAGAAATGAAACAGATGTATTGCTAATAAATACTTTCAAATTTTATGTGCTTCTTTTTACCTGACTGTGAGGATAAACTTTGCCATGATTTGGAGAAAAGATTTGTTTTCTTCCATCTACCAGCTAAGCTAAGCATGCAGTTCAATTGTGAAGTCTGTTTATCAGCAGTTACCTTTAACCCTGTAAATGGAAGCAAGTCTGCGATTAAATACCAAATCTGTCATTTTGCTCTGCTGCTGCACTGATCATGGAATCACTGGGCACCTGTCCATATTGCTAAGATTCCATAGCTATTATGCCTCTTTGTTTCTTAAGATAGTAGTTCTTAAGATAAACGTTGAAGGAAGTTACAAAACAGCTAATTTTACAGAAGTGTAAGCTTTTAATGTTTTTGATTGTGCTTTAGCTAAGTGTATTTTTAAATTGATACATTTAATTGTTTATATTTTAATAAAAGCCATTGCATGTCAGTCATTTAACAAACTATTAGAAATCTCTTAGTTTTTACAACAGCAAGTGTTAGTGGCTGTGGTCAAAACATTCAAGGATGTTTGGAGAATATAGATTCCTCTGTGTGGTTGGAGGTCTTGCACCCAATCATATCTGATGCTCAGGATGTTTTGAGCCAACAAGATATAAAGTTCAAAGTAAATTTTATTATCAAAGTACATATATGTCGCCATGTACATAACTGAGATTCATTTTCTTGTGGGCATACTCAATAAATCCATTGAAAAATAACCATAACAAAATCAACGAAAGACTGCACTGACTTAAGTGTTCAACCAGTGTGCAAAAGACATTGAACTGCGCAAATACAAAAAGAAAGAATAATAATAATAATAATAAATAAGCAAAAGATAATGGAGATTGAGATGAAAAGTTTTGAAAATGAGTCCATTGATCATGGTAATATTTTAATGATGGGGCAAGTGAAGTTGAGTGAAGCTATCCCCCTTGGTTCAAGAGCCGATGATGGAGGGGTAGTGATTGTTCCTGATCCGGGTAGTGTGAGTCCTGAGGCTTCTTGATGGTAGTAGTGGGAAGATAACATGTTGTAAGTGGTGGGGTCCCTGATAATAGACATTCCCTATATTTGACCTAGCTGTTTAGTGCAGGTGTCAGGACACTACTAGCATGAAGTCAGTGACAGGTCTGAGTCAATGAGATTTGGTCCATTATCTCTTTTTAAATGTGATGGACATAGCTAAGAGCAGCTATTCGGCTGACTTTGGGCTTAAACTATGACCTTTCACACAATGCTGTATTTTATCCTGATGCTGTAGTGTCGATGTATTTGTTATCTTCTATCATATGTTCTGAAATTTCATTGGAATCAAAGAAGTTGGGAGGTGACTAATTTGCCTTGTTCAGAATTTTAAAGGGAGTAGATCATGTACTGTAGATGATGGCCAAATATTTCACTTCGTACAGAACAGGAGAAGCAGAGAACATGACATCTGCCTGAAGGGGGATAAATTCAAACTAATTTGCAGAAACAATATTACAGTGATTGAGTAGTTAAGTCAGTCCATGAAAAGACTCCCTGGGGAGAATTTTGACTAAATCAGTATTGATTTAAATGGATTTTTTCCCAGGAAATAACCTTTTGACCATATTGTGCGAATAGTATGAGACATCCACAGATTGGGTGGCATGCTTGAATGAGAAAAGGTGACTTTGTGTCCCTAACTTTTAAACCTTTCCAATACAGGCATTTTTATTGCATAATTTTTCGAGTTGGTTGTTGATGAATTGAAAAAAACTTTGAGTAGTCAATAGCTTCATTATTCTCATACAGTTACTGGAATGGTAAATGGATCTGCTTGCCTAGAAGTTCTTATGTTCATACCCTAGTTCATACCCTAGTCACCATTAATTAGCAACAACACCACACATGGACCCCAAATATCAAAAAGAAAATCCTTCTTGTAATTTTGTGTATAATGCAAATTATTTATTTAGTCTACTGAGATGGATGTAATCCTTGCAAGTTCCTTGGGAGTTTTCCTGATCAGATATTGTCAACAGAAGGTTGGAAATGCTGATCTTCTCATGAAGGTGATGAGAGAAACCTAAAGAAATTCCTTGCAAGAGCTTATTTTAAGTGGGGAAGCCATTTGCCTGCAATTACTAGTTTAAGCGCTTTGTTTTTGTATGTGTAGGCCTCCATTAGTCTCGATAGGCCATGGATTTGCGCCTTGGAAAGTTTCCAGGGCGCAAGCCTGGGCAGGGTTTTTTTTTTATGGAAGACCGGCAGTTGCCCAAGCTGCAAGTCTCCCCTCTCCACGCCACTGATGTTGTCCAAGTATTTGCTCAAACACACACATGCAGCCTCAGCCCAGGCTCGAACTAGCGACCTTCAGATCACTAGACAAACGCCTTAATCACTTGGCCACACACCAACATTTAAGAGCTTTAATTAGAATGATGTTTGACAAAAAAGTATTTCAGTCTACAAAGTATTTTAAGGGTATATTCTTAAAATAATCACCACTGTTATGTCCATTATTTGGTTTTCTAAAAATGAATCAAGGCAATTTAATAGTTCATAGGGAAGAGGGTGGTATTCCTCGCAGATTTACTGGTGTAGTACTTCCTCTTTTATTGTTGGGGTCAGGAAAGCTTTTACATTAATATATATAAATTCTCAGCATTTCTGCTTTCATTTGTGTTCAGCCTGGAACTGCAAAAATAATTAAATTGAATTTTAATTATCAGGAAAATGGATTTGGTGATCAATGCTTTGATGGTGGGGAATTTAAATCATTAGCTTTAAAGAAAGTGATTGTATTAATGGTGCAGTTGTTCTCAACAGCAAGCTTGTGAATTTTGAATGGAAATTTAAGTGATCATTTAATTTTTGAGCCCATTTGAAGCAACATTATTAAGGAGCTAACAGCAATCTTGTAGATCACTCTAGGCAATTTTGGTGGTCTAATCAGGATCCAGATATAATTACCGTATATATTAGATTGTGTTGGCACAAAATTACAGCTTTTTTAAAGCCTATTGAATCAAAGAAATTGAAGACAAATAAACCTGTGTAAAAGAAAAAAAAAGTGCAAATGCAAATAAAGATGAAGCTGTGTTGTAAGTTTGTAACAGCATGAAATACTTTTCTTTCAGAGAAGTTAGTGTGGTTTATTGAAGGCTTTTGCAGTGTGTGTAAATCTTTAGTCCTGTTGTTCTGCTTCATCACAAAGGAATGTAGAGCAAACAGTGGAACTCAATGATTTGAAAACGATCAGTAATTTAACAAGAGTAGAACTGAGGGGAATACAGATCTAATACTATTCTGTTATTAAAGATGTCCTGTGTGCTTTGGATTTTAATAACTTTTGAAGTAACCACACCAAACTTCAACACTGCTAAAGCTATTTTTGGGATGATAAGATTTAAAGATTAGCTTTATTTGTCACATAAATATCAAAACATACAGTGAAATGAGATGTTTGCATTAATGACAAATTCCTTCTAAAAATGACCATTGCTATGATCTAGATTTAGAGTTTAAGTGTGATCATTTTTTCAACTTGCTATTGGTCCTGGATGTTTGAGATGTTGTGTAGGCTTGACCACTTATTTTGTGTAGGCTCTCTGTTGGAACTCTGACTCAGAATATTGAGGGTCAAGTTCCAGTCCAGCGAATTAAGTAATAATTTGTTTTGCCACTTTCACTACAGGGCCATGTTGCTGGAATTGCCATCTTCAAGAAAGATTATTAGTCTGGGTCTTTATTGGTTCTTTCCAGTGGGTGCATAAGATCCTTGGAAACCATCTCATGGTTGACTGTTAAGTAATGTGAAGACCAATAACTGCAAACAAAGGCAAAGTTATCAAAGACAGGGGAGTCTGCAGCCACTGGAAGAAGATGTCGAAGAGTTTCTGAATGTTCTTAACCCCATTCTACAGCTAACGGTCCTGAACAGTCTTATCACAATCCCCGAATGGCAAGATTGTATATCAACTGAGAAGCAACAAGGCCAAGAGAACAGATGGTATCCCTGATGAAGTTATAAAACTTGGAGATGGAGTTCAGGCACAAATTCAGAAGCTCATTCCTGGGAAGAGAACAAATGACTGGGACTTCAGAAACACTATAGTTGTGATATCAAGAATCAATTCTGATTCAGTAACTACATAGGAATCTCTATCTCACTCTATCTGCTACAAGGAAAGTCACTGCCAGGCTTCTCCTCTGTCTCTTGTACCCATTGGCCAAAGAGCTGCGCCCTGAATTGAAGTGCCTATTCCGTCCTTCATGAGGCACGAAGTTCATGATCTTCACTGTGTGATATCTCCAAGAGAAATGCAGGGGAGAAGGATATAAGTAAGTATAATGAACCGCCATAAAATGAAAAGCATGGCCTGAAAGTATAACAAAGAAAATGTTGCGTTAACAGGCAGTGCATGTTGTATGCAAGAGTTCAATATATTATTAATAACTTGCCTGGGGCATTGCTCATGGACAATTGATCAATATGATATTCATTTGTATACAACATAGTAACTGTTGGGAGGAAGACTTCAAAACTCACTTCACAGAAGGTGGCCAAAGCCTGCAATCACAGTATAAGCATTAACACAGAAAAAAATTAATGGAAATTGTAGGTGAAAATGTGCAATCACAAACCAGTGCAGCTGCCATTGAGGTTTTATGCCTGAATAAATACTTGCAAGCTTGTCAAACCATATTCAATGTTTACAAACTTGTCAAACAATGTATACAATTGCCACTTTATTAGGTACCCCCTGGGTGCATTTCTGTTTGTTTATGGTCTTCTGCTTCTGTAGTCCATCTGTTTCAAAGTTCGGCATTACTTTTCCAACGCATGGCAATCTGAGTTGTCTTCCTGTCAGCATGAACCAGTCTAGTCATTCTCCTCTAAGCTCTTTCATTAATAAGGTGTTTGTACCCAGAGAACTGCTGCCCACTGGATGAACTCTAGAGACTGTTGTGCATGAGAAGTCCAGGTTATCAGCACTTTCTGAGATACTCAAGCCACTCCATCTGGCACCAGTAATTATTCCACAGTCCGAGTCACTTGGATCACACTTTTTCCAAATTCTAACGTTTGGTCTGAACAACAATCGAACCTCTTCACCGGCATGCGTTTATGCTTTGAGTTGCTGCCACATGATTAGATAATGGCATTGACGAGCAGGTGTACCTAATAAAGTGGCCACTGGATGCAGTTTTTCCTGCTTTTTATACTGCAGTATATTTCTACACAAAAATAGAATTGACAAATATTTGGTCAGTTCAATTTGATACTAAATTTTTAGATATGTTATACTGAATCTATCTTTAACATTTAAGAGTGTTTGCCAATACTTGATTTGACATCTTAGAAATACTGCTTCAGGGTTACATTAAGGCATAATAAAGAGTAATTAGCCTGTTTTTACAATATTGACTTAACTGTGTTGTGTGATATCCTCTGGACTTGATGTGAAACATCGCACTGTCAATAACAGTTTCTTGCAATTGGCCATCATGTTACTAGATCTATAAATCTGTAAATCTAAGTGACCTGGAAAACCTTCATGAAAGGACAATGCCCTTGCCAGTAACATTATAAAAATTACCACTTTTTTTCTTAGCTGTTTTCAAAGTTGTTATTGTCCTGTTTATTACTGTGGACTAAATTTGAGCTTGAGAGATTAGAGGAGTGCCGCTTATAATGAATCCTGCAGTGAGAGCACTGATCTCAAGGGATCATGATTAAAGTTGTCCTGTGATCAAGGTCACCAGTGAAGATTTTAACAGCAGATATTGGGATGTTCCACAAAATGTGGCACCTTACAATCTCACAGAATCTGAACTTAAGTCAGTCTGCCAATTGATATGAACATAACATGCTCTGGACCAGTGGTGAGGGGAAAACTTATGAAATTTTGAGTGATCTTCTTAAGTGACAAGAGTGTGTTTGCGGTCTTCTGTGCTGTAGCCCATTCACTTCAAGGTTTGATGTGCATTTAGAGATGTTCTTCTGCACACCACTGTTGTAATGCGTGTTTATTTGAGTTACTGTCGTTCTGTCAGCTTGAACAAGCCTGCCCTTTCTTCTCAGACTCTCTCATTATCAAGGTGTTTTTGCCCACAAAACTGCCACTCACTGGATGTTGTTTTCTCGCACCATTCTCTGAAAATTCTAGGGACAGTTGTGCATGAGAATCCCAGGATATCAGCAGTTATTGAGATAATAAAATCACTCTGTCTGGCACCAATGATCATATCCGCAGTCAAAGTCTTTTAGATCACATTTTTTTCCCATTCTGATATTTGGTCTGAACATCTGAACTTCTAAAACATGTCTGTGTGTTTTTAACACATTGAGTTGCTGCCGCATGATTAGCTGATTAGATATTTGCATTAACAAGTTCGTGTTCAGGTATACCTAGTAAAGTGGCCACTGAGTTTACATGAGAGCAGAATGGGAAGAAATACGTAATTAAAATTCAACTTCTGTATCTAAATCCCAATGAGTTTGTACAATTTCAAGGAAGGTTATAAGGATCAACTAGGACTCTAATGAAATATCAACAACGGCTCCATTCCAAAAGACCTTTACTTCTCATCTTTCTCTCTAGACCATAGGTGGCAGAAACCGGAGGTCCATGAACTAGGCCTTGTTAGGGCATCAGAGGTGGAAAGGGTCAGTAACTTGAAATTCCTAGGTATTATTAGAGATCTGTCCTGATGTGTAAATGCCATTACAAAGAACACACAATAGTACCTCTACTTTCTTATAAGTTTGTGCAGCTTCAGCATGTCATCTAAAACTTTGACAAACTTCAATGGAGGTACATTGGAGAGTATCATGACCAGTTGCTACACAGCTTGGTATGGAAACACCAATGCCCAAGAATGGAAAAGAAGTGGGTACTGCAGTCCGTTGCAGGCAAAGCCTAATGGACTTAATTTCAGGGACTGTGCAATGCATGTTCTCAGAACTATTTATTTGCACAGTTTGTAGTCTTTTAGCACATTGGTTGATTTTCATGCTTTGTAGTTTACCATTGATTCTATTGTATTTACTGTGAATGCCTACATGAAAAAGATCTTAATGTGTATGCTGACACACGTTAGCCACTTTATTAGATAGAGTGGAACCTGATGTGCTCTTCTGCACACCACTGTGGTAATACCTGGTTATTGAGTTATTGCTTCCTGTCATCTTAAACCACTCTGGCCATTCTCCTCTGACCTCTCTCATTAACAAGAAATTTTCACCCACAGAACTGCCACTCACTAAATATTTTTTTGTTCGTTTTTGCACCATTCTCTGTGAACTCTATGAGACTGTTGTGCATGAAAATTGGAGGATGTCAGTAGCTTCTGAGATGCTTAAACCACCCAATCTGGCACCAACAATCATTCTGCAGTCAAAGTCACATATATCATTTGGATGTTTGGTCTGAACAACAACTGAACTTCTTGACCATGTCTGGATTTTTTTATGCATTGAGTTGCTGCCAAATGATACAAAATTAGATCTTTGCTTTAATGAGTAAGTATATCTAATAAAGTGGCCACTGAATGCATACGTACTTTGATAATGAATTTACTTTGAACTTTGAACACATCCTGGGTTAGGGTACTAGTGCAGGTCCATCAGTTATGTGTTTATTCTCTTAGGATAATTAAATCTTCGAATGTGATTTAATGAGCTGTACAATCTGGACCAGCAACAGTTTATGTTCTGAACTAGCTTTGCATTTTGCAACATTGGCAATAACAGTACATGAACAAATAGGTTTTCTACAGCTACATGAGTGTTGACTTGAGTTTTAATCCACGTAATTAATATTCTAGAAATAAATTCATAATTTTAAGTTGAGTTGCAAAGTTTCTGCCAATAGTTCGCTGTACTGAAAATCTATAAACTTCTCTGTCCACATATTTTTGCATCGCTTTTGCTGGGCAGTTGTGGCATCAATGCATGCTGATAGTGGGAGGGAAGTGAAGTGTGATGTTACTGATGCCTGAATTTCTCTGATACACAATTTCTATGTGAAACTGGAGAACTTATTCAAAAGAATTACTAAATATTTCCAAGTTCACTTAAGGTTTGCATTCTGCACTTTCACCCTATTCTAGGATCTCTTTGGTACCAGACAAGTTCAATTAAAGATTTTCTTAGTGAAGTGTAACTGTAAGTTACAGCATGGACCATTTGGCAAAACTCTGCAAATGAGTATTCTCCCATACTATTTCTTTTAATCCTACTTGTATATCCTCTGATTCCCCCCCCCCCCTTATTTACCCAGCTCTAGTTTACTATTAGATCATTTTAGTTAGGGGAGCAATCACTTTGGGGTTTATGTTATAGGTCTTGCAATGATCAGGAGAGAGTTAGAGAACAGACAAGTAAGCAAATTACAGAAAGGTGTAAAAACAATATTGGGATTATTGTGGGGGGAAGAGAGTGGGATTCACTTTCCCAATAATGACCTGGATTGCCTTAATGCAAGAGGTTTAGATGAGGAGGAATTTGTTAGGTGCATCTGAGGTTTTTTTTTTGAAACAATATGTAGATAGTCCTACATGGGAAGGGCTGTACTTGACTTTCCTTAGGAAATGAAACCAGACAAGTGGAGGAAGTGTTGGCTGGAGCATTCATTGTAAAGAGTGAGCACAGTTTTATCAGTTAAATGGAAAGGGATAAGGTTGGACTTCAAGTTAAGGTTCTAAATCGGGGATGGCCAATTCTGATAGCACAAGAGAAGACTTGGCAAAAGTAAATTAGGAACCGATGCATACAGGTAAAACAACAGTTGACAAGTGGAAACCTAAAAGTTAGTTGGTAAGAATTCAAGGACAGAATGTTTCAGTTATGGTGAAAAGATGTCAAAGGTTTATTGAAGATCTGATCAAGGAAAAGAAACAAGTACAATTAACAATGTCCTTTGGTGCTTATAGAGGGTGTAGGAGAGTAGTTAAGAAGGAAATTAAGAGGGCAAAAAGAGATCATAAAGTATTCTTCACATTTAATATTACAGGAAGTCCTATGTCACTCTATAAGTACATTAGAAGCAGGAGGGTAGCTAGGGAAAGAATGGGTTTCCTTAGGGACCAAAGAGGTAATTAATGTGTGAGGCCATGGCATGTGGGCAGGGTCCAAAATGACTACTACTTACTTTCTCTAAAGAGAATGACATGGAGGATAGTGCAAAGAGTGAAATATTGATTGTCTGAACCATGTATATATTAAGAAAGTACAGATGGTGGATGTTTGGGACGCAAAGGTGGATAAATCCCAAGAGTCAAAGAAGGAGGGACAGAGCATTACATAGAGAAGGTTACTTGTGACTTTGATCAAGGCCACTTCAGTAAAGACATGAGACTGTGGATGCTGGGATTTCGAGCAAGAAACAAGTTACTGGAGGATCTGGGTATCTGATGCTGTTTGTTCCTTCAGCAGACTGTTGGTCACTTCATTGAATTCATGTTGAACACCTAATGGGAGAGGTTTGTTCTATGTTCAAGAAACTTGGAGGAAGAGATGGAAGGTAGTTTGTAAAAGCTGAAGTGCAGGACTTTGTAGAACATTTGATAATGATGGTTTTGAAAGGAAGAGGACAAAACCCGAGGAGAGGGGGCCATTTATATAAAAAGGGACATGAGAGAGATATTGTACCCAGCAGAATTTTCAGAGGTTGAAAACCTCTGATTCTGACCAGAACTACCCCCTCTAGTCCAGGACAGCTGTGGCAATAACTTTGTTCCATCTTTGCTGGTTTCCTAAGTAAAACATGCAAACACAGGCAGGGCACTTGATGTCAATAGATGAGTTAAAACGACAGTGAGTTCATAACTGGAGCCCTGAGAGGATTTAAAATAAATTGAAGAGTAATGCTTTTAATAAACTTTAATCCACAATTACTTTTAGTTATATTCCCCCTTTTGACTTTTTCCTCTAATGTGTAGGGATATTTGAGTTCCTGAATTAATATTATAAGAATTAAGTGTGTGTTGATTATTTTAATTAAGAACAACATAAACTGATCGAAACAGAAGAGATTCTACAGATGCTGGAAAGGTCTTGGCCTGACCCTATTTCTCTCCATAGATGCTGCCTGACCTGATGAGTTCCTCCACTGTTTTATGTGTTACTATGAAATGATCTAACCGAGCTGTAGATTCTCAAAGCATTGAAGAGTTAATTAATTATTTTCTGTGAATGAGGTTTACGATTACAAATCTTTGCACGATATGCTGGCTCTCCTCTGGGTAGGTGAGCTTAAAATGTCTTTGATGTTCATAATTTACACACCTCTGACTGAAACAGTGGTGATTAATAATTTCAAGTGGTATTTATTGTTTCAGTGGCTTCTGAATTGAGCATTGCAGGAAAATAAATAATCCTAACAAGTCGTGCACACAGTTGAAGGAGCAGGTCTTACATATGTCAGTGCAACCCTTACACGGCAATAATATAGTTCTACTTATAAGTGTTTTAACTTTAAGTCAGATCTCAAAGCAACTGGTAAAGTTACTCCAAGCTCTTATAAAAGCCATAAGACATGGGAGCAGAACTAGGCCATTTGGCTCATTGAGTTTGCTCTGCCATTCCATCATGGTTGATTTATTGTCCGTCTCCACCCCGCCTTCTTGCTGTAACCTTTGAAACCCTTACTAATCATAACCTATAAACCTCTACTTTAAATATACCCAATGACTTGGCCTCCACAGCCATCGGTGGCAATGAATTCCACAGATCCACCACCTATAGATCAAGAATCTATAGGAGTTTTGCTATTGTTACACTAAGAAACTGATAGCAATGATTCTCTGAGCATATGTAATTTTATGTCAATGATTCACCACTAATCCACAAGCTGCAGTACTTGCAGCCTCCTCCTCTGTACTTAAGGGAAGCTGAAATAACTGATGTGGATTCCATCCATTACTGCTCTATAATATTCACCACATTCAAGGTTTTGTAGTTTGACTTGCACATAAATATACAAGACATAACCTGTGAATGTTTTTACTAAGCTATCTAATCCTAATAAAATAGATTTTTATTAGAGATGAGGAGAAATTCCTTCAGCAGAGGGTGGCAAATCTGTGATATTCATTGCCGAGGATCAGCTGTGGAAGCCAAGTCATTGTATATTTAAAGCAGAGGTTGATCGGTTCTTGATTAGTAAGGGCATCAAGGTTTAAGGAGAGAAGGAAAGAGAAAGGGGTTGAGAGGGATAATAAATCAACCATAATGGAAGAGCAGAGCAGACTTGATGGGCCAAATGGCCAGATTCTGTTCCTGTGTCTTATGGCCTTATTTTACATAATATATCCCTTTGAATATTTTAAAATATAAAGGGATTTAAAAGTTAAAATACAAGTGTTAGATTTTACATTTTTATTTCACTGTACATATGAGTTCCTATATTTTATTAAGCAATTTGCTTCATTTTTTTTTAACAAGAGACCACAATTCACTTTTTTCCCCTTAGATCTCCTCTTTAATGTGATTGACTGCTTAGCCAACTTGTTGACATCACATTTTCTGGTTTCCAGGGCTGGTGTTGAATTGGCACCCAACAGCAGTGGGTGTCAGAAAAGAGAGAGCTTGTGGCTCAGGAATCATTTACGTTTTTGGTGGTAGCTTCACCACTGCCAATAGTGACCACCTTTCCTTTGCTTCTGACCACAAATTCTGGATCAGTATTTTTAAGTCTCATTAACCACAATGAAAGTGATTGTCACTGTCAATTTAATGGGATAGAGTTCTGAAAACTGCAAGACCTTTCATAGAACATAGACCATTACATCATGATGTTGTGCAGACCTTTCAACCTATTCTAAGATCAATGTAACCTTTCCCTCCTACATAATGTTTCATTTTTCTATCATCAATGTGCCTAAGAGTTTCTTAAATGCCCCTAATGTGTCTGCATCTACCACTACCACGACAATCCACACACCCACTACCCTCTGTGTCAAGGACTTGCCTCTGACATACCTGTAAATTCTTAGGGTTGTCTATTGTCTTCACTTGTCGATCTGTTGGGGTAGTCTACTGTATCTGGAGCTCCTGATGCGTCCACCTCTACACTGGGGACAGCCGATGTAAATTGGGATATCTCTTTGTTGAGCACCTCTGCTCCATCCACCAAAAGTCAGGATTTCCTAGTGGCCAACCATTTTAATTCCTATCCCCATTCCCGTTCCAACACGTCAGCCCATGGCCTCCTCTTTCCTTTTTTGCTATGATGAGGCCACTCTTAGTGTGGAAGAGCAACTCCTCATATTCCTTCTTGGTAGTCTCAACCTGATGGCATGAATATCGATTTCTCCTTCCGATTTAAAAAAAAGTTTTTCCCTCCCTCCTCCCTCTTTGTCTATTCCCCACTCTAGCCTCTTATCTTTTCTCCTCACCTGTCTATCACCTCACCCTGGTGCCTCTGCTTCGCTTTCTACAATGGTCCACTTTCCTCTCCTATCAAATTCCTTCCTCTCCAGCCCTTTACCTTTCCCACCCACCTGGCTTCACCTATTACCTTCTGGCTAGTCCTCCTTTCCCCTCCCTCACCTTTTAATTCAGACATCTTCCCTCTTCCTTGCCAGTGCTGAAGAAAGGTCTCAGTCCAAAACATTGATTACTTATTCATTTCCATAGATGCTGCCCGACTGGCTGAGTTCCTCTAGCTCTTTGTGTGTGTTCATAGAAACAGGAGTAGGCCATTCAGCTCTTCGAGCCTGCACCGCCATTCAGTATGATCATGGCTGATCATCCAACTCAGAACCCTGTACCTGCTTTCTCTCCATACTCCCGATCCCTTTAGCCACAAGGGCCATATCTAACTTCCTCTTAAATATAACCAATGAACCGGCCTCAACTGTTTCCTGTGGCAGAAAATTCCACAGATTCACCACTCTCTGTGTGAAAAAGTTTTTTCTCATCTCGGTCCTAAAAGGCTTCCCCTTTATCCTTAAACTGTGACCCCCTCGTTATGGACTTCCCCAACATTGGAAACAATCTTCCTGCATCTAGCCTGTCCAATCCCTTTAGAATTTTATACGTTTCAGTAAGATTCCACCCTCAATCTTCTAAATTCCAGTGAGTATAAGCCTAGTTGATCCAGTCTTTCTTCATATGAAAGTCCTGCCATCCCAGGAATCAATCTGGTGAACCTCTGTGCACCCTCTATGGCAAGAATGTCTTTCCTCAGATTAGGAGACCAAAACTGCACACAATATTCTAGGTGCGGTCTCACCAAGGCCTTGTACAACTGCAGTAGAACCTCCCTGCTCCTGTACTCAAATCCTTTTGCTATGAATGCCAACATACCATTTGCCTTTTTCACCACCTGCTGTACCTGCATGCCCACCTTCAATGACTGGTGTACAATGACACCCAGGTCTCGTTGCACCTCCCTTTTTCCTAATTGGCCACCGTTCAGATAATAATCTGTTTTCCTGTTCTTGCAACCAAAGTGGATAACCTCACATTTATCAACATTAAATTGCATCTGCCATGAATTTGCCCACTCACCTAACCTATCCAAGTCACCCTGCATCCTCTTAGCATCCTCACAGCTAACACCGCTGCCCAGCTTCGTGTCATCCACAAACTTGGAGATGCTGCATTTAATTCCCTCGTCTAAATCATTAACATATATTGCAAACAATTGGGGTCCCAGCACTGAGCCTTGCGGTACCCCACTACTCACTGCCTGCCATTCTGAAAAGGTCCCGTTTACTCCCACTCTTTGCTTCCTGTCTGCCAACCAATTCTCTATCCACATCAATACCATACCCCCAATACTGTGTGCTTCAAGTTTGCACACTAATCTCCTGTGTGGGACCTTGTCGAAAGCCTTTTGAAAATCTAAATATATCACATCCACTCTACTAGTTACATCTTCAAAAATTTCTATAAGATTTGTCAGTCATGATTTTCCTTTCTCAAATCCATGCTGACTTTGTCTGATGATTTCACCTCTTTCCAAATGTGCTGTTATCACATCTTTGATAACCGACTCTAGCATTTTCCCCACCACTGATGTCAGACTAATCGGTCTATAATTCCCCGGTTTCTCTCTCCCTCCCTTTTTAAAAAGTGGGGTTACATTAGCCACCCTCCAATCCTCAGGAACTAATCCAGAATCTAAGGAGTTTTGAAAAATTATCACGAATGCATCCACTATTTGTTGGGCTACTTCCTTAAGCACTCTGGGATGCAGACCATCTGGCCCTGGGGATTTATCTGCCTTTAATCCCTTCAACTTACCTAACACCACTTCCCTACTAACATGTATTTCCCTCAGTTCCTCCATCTCACTAGACCCTCGGTCCCTTACTATTTCTGGAAGATTATTTATGTCCTCCTCAGTGAAGACAGAACCAAAGTAGTTATTCAATTGGTCTGCCATGTCTTTGTTCCCTATGATCAATTCACCAGTTTCTGACTGTAAAGGAACTACATTTGTCTTGACCAATCTGTTTCTTTTCACGTATCTATAAATGTGTTCCCTTTGACATACTCCCTATATTGTCCTCCAATCACCTTAAAGTTGTGCCCCCTCGCATTAGCCATTTCCACCTGGGAAAAGGTCTCTGGCTGTTCAGAAGAAAGAATGCAGTAACTAATGGTGTAAGTCATCCCCCATATCAATTTTTCTGCTGCTGAAGAAAAGCACATCCACAAGAAATTCTGGGTCACTGAGCTTTTAAGTAACAACTAAAGTCTAAAATGAGTCTTGCAAATTCATCTTGTGAAGGAAAAAATTCACTGTGAAGGTGAACATGCCTTTGTTGAAGTTCACGGCACCTTTGCTCTCCCTGTCTTTTCTAGCATTCACCTAAATTTGAAAAAAATGTTCTTGTGTAGTCAATCTTTAAACAATTATCTCATCCAGGCTTCTGTCTACTTCATCTAAATGTTGAAAGAATATGAGTTACAATAATGCACTGGAGGACACTGTAAATTTTAAATGTAATAGAGATGTAGAGACATCCTCCAAAGGTGCTTTAAGGAACAAGGGATAAACAAACGTCAATAGTCACTGAACGTGGCTGCAGTGATTTCTGGTCTCAGGTGAAAATCTGCTTTCATACATCATAGACTCAATTCTGTCATGTAACTTAAGCCCAGTTTAGGTTGAACGCAGCAGTTTTTGAAAATTAATCTGTAAATAGAGAGTGATGTGTGGTAATGATGGAATGAACCTCGTATGTAAACAAAGCCTAGCGTTCCCATTCAGAAAAGGAGCAACTCTATAAAAATAAGTTGTGTTAAATGCCATTTTAAAAAGCAATAAGAAAATTTCTTTTAGATTGCTGTAAAATGTAACTTAGTCCAATTGTGATACATCAACAAATTTTAAAAACTTGCAAAGACCCAAAGTTCAAAGTAAATTGAGATTCATTTTCTTGAAGGCATAGTCAATAAATCCATAATGGAATAATAAACAAAATAGATTCAATGAAGGACCACACCAATTGGGCATTCAACCAATGTGCAAAAGACAACAAACTGCAAATACAAAAAGAAATAAATAATAACAATAAAAAAATAAGCAATAGATATTGATAACATGAGATGAGGAATCCTTGAGTCCATGGGTTGTGGAAACATTTCCATGATGGGGCAAGTGAAGCCATCCCCTTTTGTGTAAGATCCTGATAGTTGAGGGGTAATAACTATTCCTAAACCTGGTGGTGTGAGTCCTGAAGCTTCCATACCACCTTCCTGAAAGCAGCAACCAGGAGTGAGCCTGACCTGGCTGGTGGGGGTTCCTGATGATGGATGCTGCTTTCCTGGGAAAATTCTCCGTGTAGATGTGTTTCAATGGTGGGGAGGACTTTACCCGTGATGGAATGGGCTGTATCCACTACTTCTTGCAGGATTTTCAGTTCGAGGGCATTGGTATTTGCAGTCAGTCAACATACTCTCCACCACACATCTATAGAAGTTTGTCAAAGTTTTAGATGTCATGCCAAATCCTCACGAACTCCTCATCACCGAAGCACAAGACCTGGGAGTCAGTACTGCCTTCTGCATCTGGATCTTTACCATGTTGACCAACAGACTGCAAGTAAGAATAGGCAGCAACATCTCTGCCACAATTATTCTTAACAGTGCTCCTCCAAAAGGTTGTGCCTTCAGCTCCCTAGTCTCTTCCCTGTGCAGCCAGATTCTGCTCTAACTCCATCTACAAGTTTGCAGATGGGCCATGTACATGAAGGAGATAGAGAGCTTAGTAACATGACAACTAACCATTTGCTCAATATCAGCAAGACAAAAGAGCTCAGAGCTGGGCAGTGCACACAGTCCTATCTATATCAATGGTGTTGAGCTTGAGAGCTTTAAGTTCCTAGAGGTGAACACCACCAATAACCTGTCCGATCCAACCATGAAGATGTCATGGCTACAAAAGCTCACTACCTCTACTCCCACAGGAGGCTAAAGACATTTGGTATGTCTTGGTCAACCTTTGCCAGTTTTTGGAAAGTATCCTATCTAGATGCATGAAAGGTTAGTGTGGCAGTTGATCTGCCCATGACCACAAGAAACTGCAGAGTTGTGAACACATCACAGAAACCAGCTTCCCCTCAATGGACTCTCTCTATATCTCTCGCTACTTCAGTAAAGCGGCCAATATAATAAATAGCTTCACCCATCCTGGATATACTCTCTTCTCCCCTCTCCCATTGGACAGAAGATACAAAAGCCAGAAATCATGTACCAGCAGACTCCTGCATGGCTTTGATTTCACTGTTACCAGACTACTGAATGATTCTCTAGTATGATAAAAATTAACTCTTGACTTCGCAATCTACCTCGTTATGATAGAGTCATAGAAAAGTACAGCACAGAAGTAGGTCATTTAGCCCATCTAGTCCATGCCAAACCATTTATACCACCTACTCCCATTGACCTGCACCTGGACCATAACTCTTCATACCCCTATCATCCATGTACCTATCCAAACTTCTCTTAAATGTTGAAATTGAGCTTGAATGCACCATTTGTGCTGATTCCACACTCTCACAATCCATTGAGTGAAGAAGCTTCTGCTCATTTTCCCCTTAAACCTTTTACCCTTAACCCATGCCCTCCAGTTGTAGTCCTTCACCCCCACCTCAGTGGAGATGGCCTGCTTGCATTTATCTTATCCCTTCATAATTTTTGTCTACCTCTATCAAATCTCCTCTCAGTCTTCTATATTCCAAGGAATAAAGTCCTAACCTATTTAATCTTTCTTTATAACTCAGGTCCTCCAGACCCGGCAATGCCCTTGTAAATTTTCCCTGTATGCTTTCAACCTTATTTACATCTTTCCTGTAGGTAGGTGATCAAAACTGCACACAATACTCCAAATTAGGCCTCACCAACACCTTATACAACTTCAACATAACATCTCATCTTCTGGACTCAATGAAGGCTGATGTGCCAAAAGTTTTCTTTACAACCCCATCTACACGTGAAACCACTTTCAATGAATTATATATCTGTATTCCCAGATCCCTTTGTTCTACTGCATTCCTCAGTGCCTGATTGTTCAATTGCAAGGTCCTACCCTGATTGATCCTATCGAAGTGCAAGACCTCACACTTACATTCCATCTGCCATTTTTCAGCCCATTTTTCCAGCTGGTCCAAATCCTGCTGCAACCATGATAGCCTTTCTCGCTGTCCACTACACCCCCAATCTTGGGGTTATTTGCAAATTTGCTGATTCAGTTAACCACATTATCATCCACATTTTTGATATAGACAGCAAAGAACAATGGACACAGCACCAATCCCTGCGGCACTCCACTAGTCACAGGCCTCCAGTTGGAGAGGCAACCATCTATTACCACTCTCTGGCTTCTCCCACAAAGTCATTGTCTATAATCCAATTTACTACCTCATCTTACATATTGAGCAACTAAACCTTGTTGACCATAAGGGACCTTGCCCAAATGCCTTGCTAAAGTCCATGTAGACAACATCCATTGCCTTGCCTTCATAAATTTTCCTGGTAACCTCCTCAAAAAATCTCTATAATATTGTTTAGACATGATGTATCATGCACAAAGCCATGCCTATCCAAATACTCATCTATCTGGTCCCTTAACTATATAACAATTACAGCACGGAAACAGGCCATCTCAGCCCCTCTAGTCCGTGCTGAACGCTTACTCTCGCCTAGTCCCACTGGCCCGCACTCAGCCCATAGCCCTCCATTCCTTTCTTGACCAATATTAGAGTACCTTCTAATAACTTATCCGCTACTGATGTTAGGCTCATCAGCCTATAATTTCTTGTCTTATTTTTGGAGGCTTTCTTAAACAGTAGAACAGCATTGCGTATCCTGCAATCCTCTGATAACTCACCCATCACCAAGGATGGTTTAAATATCTTTGCTAGGGCCCTGGCAATTTCTGCAAGGGAACACCTTGTCAGGCCCTGGGGATTTATTCACCTTGATTTGACTCAGGGCAGAAAACACCCTCTCCTTTGTAACCTCTATGGGGTCCATGATGTTGATGTCACTTTGCCTCACTTCTATAGATTTGTATCAGTCTCCTAAATATACATTACACAGATGCAAAAAAAATCATTTAAGATCTTCCCCCATCCTTTCTGGCTCCATTCTGATCTTCCAGAGGACTAATTTTGTCCCTTACAATTATTTTATTCTTAACATATCTGTATGGTTCCTTAGGATTCTCCTTCACCTTTTCTGCTAGGGCAACCTCATGCCTTCTTTTCACTCTCCTGATATCTTTCTTAAGTGTTCTACCTGCCTATTCCTGCTATGCACCTCCTTTTTTCTTAACCAGGACCTCAGTACCTCTTGAAAACCAAGGTTCCTTGCACCTTTTATTCTGACAAGCTTTGCACTTCCAAAATTTCACTTTTGAGGGCCTCCCACTTTGCAACTACACCATTGCCAGAAAACAGCCTGTTCTGATCCACACTTGCCAGAACTTTTCTGATACCAACAAAATTGGCCTTTCTCCAATGTAGAATCTCAACCTGCAGATCGGCCTATCTTTTTGCATATTTACTTTGAAAATACTGTAATGGGATTGTGATCACTAGGTGTAGTGTTCCCCTACACTAACTTCTGTCAGCCGCCCTGTCTCATTCCCTATTAGCAGATCAAGTATCACATGCTCCCTCATTTGGACTTTGACGTCCTTGAACACATTTGACAAATTCCACCCTAACTAGTCCTTTTGCAGTATGGGAATCCCAGTCAATATGTGAAAAGTTAAAATCACCTACAATAACAACCTTATGTTTCTTGCAACACTCAGTGATCTCATTACGAATTTGTTCCTCTAAATCCCTCGGACTGTAGGATGGTCTGTCATATAGGCCCATTAATGTGGTCATACCCTTCTTGTTGCTCAGTTCCACCCATAACTCCTCACCAGATGAGTTCTCTAGTTTGTCCTGCCTGAGCACTGCCATGACATTTTTCTTGACTAGTAATGCCACCCCTCTTCCTTTAACCCTTCCCGCTCTGTCACATCTAAAACAACAGAACCCAGGAATATTGAGCTACCAGTCCTGCCCCTCCTGCAACCAAGACTCACTACAATATCAATATCATAATTCCAGGAGTTGGTCCATGCCCTGAGCTCGTCTGCCTTTCCTACAATGCTTCTTGCATTGAAATATACAGCTCTGGAGATTAGTCCCATCATGCTCAAACTTTTGGTTCCAGACTTTTGTCTAAGTTCTTAACAACATCTATCTCCACTATCTGTTCTGGCACTCTGGTTCCCATCCCTTTGCTACTCTAGTTTAACTCCCACCACCACCCCCCCCCCCCCCACCCATGTAGCACTAGCAAACATTCCCGCTAGAATATTAGTCCCCTTCCAGTTCATGTGCAAATTGTCTCTTAAGTACAGGTCCCACCTTCCCTGGAAGAGAGCCCAATGATCCAAAAGTCTTATGCCTTATGATCTTATACCACTCTGTCTGCACTGTAGTGGCTACATTTTATTCTGCACTGTGTAATGATTTGATCTGTATGAAAAATATGTGTGACAAGCTTTTCACTATATATGTGTATATGTGACAATAGTAAGCCAATTCCAATTCTATTATTATTACTGCATTTAGATTCATTTTAAGGGTGGGGAGACTGGGCAACAAGCTGCCAGCGGAAGTCATGGATGCAAATTCGATGTTGAACAAGTTTGGATAAGTACATGGATGGGAGACATATGGAGGCCTGTGGTCCAGGTCTAGGTTGGCGGGGCTTGACAGAATAATAGTTTGTCATGGACTAGATGGGTCAAAGGGCCTGTTTCTATGCTGTTGTGCTTTATGACTAAGGTGTTCCAGAAAGTTCTATGACAAATATCGTCTGTAAGTGAAATCATTGTTAGAAGGTAGGATATATTTATATGGTATAGTTATTGCCCAGGATAACTGCCTCACTCTTCTTGTAAAGATGTTGTGGTTAAGGGTCCAGTGCAAGCACCTCTGGTTCTTCTACTCTCAGTGAGTCAGAACTACCAGTGGACTCTAGTGAATTTTCCTGCAGCAGACTGAGAGGCTGGACATATCATCAGATCGCCTCCAGAGTGTTTTGACTTCCATCTTCCAGTGTACAGATGTGGTTGGTGAGGGTGAGGACACTTTGAAAATCAGAGGATGGAAAAGCAATAGCTTCACTATTTGGGCAGCTAGATAAATGTAGAGTATGTTTGCAAACAACTCTGTGTTTTATTTCTGTTGTTTTGGAATAGCTAATATAAAATTAGAAATTTCAAAATATTATCTTTATGATTTACAAATGTTGAAAAGGCCATTTTTTAAGCAATTTATTTATTCTAGAGATGCAGTTCACAACAGGGCCTTTCAGCCCTTAGAGCCTCACCGCCTGGCAACCCCGATTTAACCCTAGCCCAGTCGTGGGACAACTTACAATGACCAATTAATATACCAACAGGTATGTCTTTGGACTGTGGGAGGAAACCAGAAGACCCAGAGAAAACCTACGCATTCCACTTGGGGGACGGACAGACCCCTTACAGGATACGGTCAGAAGTGTGCTCTGAACTGCAGCACCCCATGCTGTAACGGTGTCACACGGGCCAATATGCTACCGTGGTGCCCATTTCTTTAGGACAGCATGGTCATGCAGCCGCTCGTGCTGCTGCCTCAATACCAGTCGTCCAGGTGTAATCTTAACTGTGGTTGCAGAGTTTACATGTCCTTTCTCCACCAGCACCTCCAGATTCTTCCCACGTTCCAAAGCTGTGCCGATGGTGAGTTAGCTATGGAAAAGAATCAAAGGGGAATTGGGGTCGTAGAGCACAAACAGATTCTTTGGCTCATCTTGTCCGTACTAGACTGTTAATCTGCGTGAACCCACTAGTCCACATGTGAATTGTACCCTCCATCTCCCTCCCAGACTTCTCTAACATTATACTCGAACTCGCATCCAACACTGCCTCTGGCAGCTCATTCCACACTCACACCATCCTCTGAGAGACGAAGCTGCCCTCAGGGTCCCCTTAAATAATTTACCTTTCACCCTTAAACCTCTGACCTCCGGTTCTAGTCTCAGCCAACCGCAGTGGAATTAATGTCCATATGTGTGAGAGAATAAATCACAGTGCTTAAGGAGAATAAAGAGATTGCTCCCTGATAGCAGTCCTGAATGGCTATGAGTATTGAGAAGTATATGATAAGTGACTTACTGACTAAGTGAATAGCAGTAGTGGAATGATTCTCCTGCACAGGATTAACTCCAGCTAAGTGTGACTTCCTTGTATGATACTGATACACTCCATCAGTCACCATTGACCATGGTTGTTCCAACTGTCTATGCAATACCCAAGCCAGGGCAGTGTGGTATGGAGAGCAAACTTTTGCTAAAGTGGCAGGCTCCCCCTCCCCATGCAGTTGATGAACCCAAAGGAACGGCAGACACAGATACAGTTTGGCACCAGTGGCATTGCAGCAGTTGCTAGTCAGTGTTGAACTCAGTGTAGGACTGCCTCAGGGACTCCAGCTCAATGCAGCAGAGGTTTGAGATCAAAGTTTTCCTTCTCCTAGATGAGCTGCCAATCTCCTAGATGAGCCCCATCTGCCTGAAGCGACTGGCTTTAAGGCACCAGTAACCTGCCTTTTCCCCTCCTTCAGTCGATAGAAACTGTTCCATTGTGCTTAGTAGCTAAGCCATACATAGAGGCCAAGAGCTGGCCTTGGTTGTCAGAGGCTATTTGAGATATACGCCATTGCGAGCATTTAATGGATAGTGGAAGCTTATCCCCAACACCAGTCCTGGCTATAACAATCTTAAGAATGTATGATACTGCATCCGTGCTTTTCAGGTCATTGATCACTGTTCAGTTCTAGTCTCTTTTGCAGATGTAGATGATGGCATAGTATACACTGGATTCAGGTTCATTGATCCATTGGTTAATTGGGACAGCTGCTTACTTGGGACAAAAAGGATAAACATTAACTGAGAAATTAACTGCGATTCCCTTAGTTTATTTGGGACAGAAGACTGTTGCTGAACTGTTTCTAACCAGTGTCAGTTGCACGCACTTGTCTGGCCATTAGACACTACACCGTGCTTAGAGTGGGCAGTTTTTAACTAGCATCTGTAGCGTGTGTTTGTGTTCAAAAAGCAGTGATTGTTGTCGCTGATGGTTGGCGAGAAATAAGCAGTGAGGCAACTCAGAACTGCTTTGCTCACTGCGCTTTCAAGCATTCCAGCTTGGAGGTGCCAGAAATGGCTGGGAGTGAAAATGAAATAATTTCACTACTTCAGCAAGTTAGGAGCTACAAAGAATTTGAAGGTATCGCCAATCATTTTGAATGTTAAAATGAAAAGGAAGATTTGGAGCATGTAATCGTCAAAAGCATTGTCTGAAGGCAGTTCATTAACTGCACCGGATGACTGTGCTCCTCATTTTGTTCACTTACAGTCGATGAAAAGAAAACAACAGGAAGTACTGGAAGGATTCCTCTGTGATAACTATTAGGAACTAAAACGGTTTTATTATACTGTAGTAGTATTAATAGTGTTCTAATTTGTTCTGTATTTCATTTCACTACATAATCTATTACTCAGTTAAACAGTAGTTTGTCTTTTTCTACACTTTTTAAAACTATTTCCATGAAACTTCAGTTAATTGGGCTAAGATGTACTGGTCCCAATGTGTCTCATTTAACCAGAATCCACTGTACTTACTGCTGGCATGAGAGCTAGACAAACCCTATGCTTCTCCTCATGTGCCATGCTAGATTGGCATGACCATGTGAATCCCTGATATCTTTCATTGACCAATAGGTATCTCCAAGTGAAATCCACCCATTCATTTTGCCAATTCACTGGGTGGATGACCACTGAAAATGCCAACTTGGTGCAACCTGTTGCTTCCTTCACAGCAACTATGAAGGAGGAAGTAAAGGCTAAAAACTGTTGAACCCGGTCCACGTGTGGTCAAACTTTGCTGAGAAATGGGCTCAATAAGAGGGAGGTACACCAGTGCAGTTGGTAGGTTTGTTGTCTCCAGCAACTCTAGTTCAATCCTGATCTCCGCTGCTGTCTGTGTGGAGTTTGCACATTCTCACTGTGACCGTGTGGGTTTTCTTTGGGTTCTCTGATTTCCTCCCATGTTCCAATGGTGTGCAGGTTAGTAAATTGATTAGTCATTGTTTCTTGGACTAATGTGTGGATGACAGGAGGAATACAGGCAGTAATGGATGAGAATAAAGTGGGCTTAGGTAGATAGGATTAGTGTGAAAATGGGTACTTGTTAGCTTGAGAATGCTCATTAAACTGGAGGATCTGTTCCCTTACACACTGTGGCCACTTTATTAGGTACACCTTTCTAGTACTGGGTAGTAATGGGCTGCTTAGTCAATCCACTTCAAAGTTCCATGTGTTGTGTATTCAGAGATGCTCTTTTGCACACCACTGTTGTAACATGCCGTTAGTTGAGTCACTGTTGCCTTCCTGTCAGCTTGACTCAGTCTGGCCATTCACCTCTGACTTCTCCCATTAACAAGGCATTTCGCCCACAGCACTGCCACTCACTGGATGTTTGCTTTATTTTTCGCACTGTTACCAATGTGCCACAACTCTGAGGGGCCGAAGGGTACAAAGTCGCCCCCTCCTTTTTGAGAATCGCAAGCTCACTATTAACTTGGGTCTGGGACCCAGGAAATCAGAGAGAATCCACAAGATTTGGAATGTGTCCTGGCCTCAGCGAAACAAAACCATTGATAACGGCTATTGTCTCTTGGAGACGGAATTGTGTATTGAGTACCGTACTATTCATTGAAGCCCTCAGGGAATGACCAGAGTGGGCTGATTGAGGGATTACATCATCCCAACCTTATTAACATCTGAGACCTCGTGAGTAAGGATAAAAGAGGGTCTGGTGAACAACCCCTTTAGACGCACCAGGAGAAACATTAGAAATCCCGTGACAGCGTTTAATAGCAACAGCCGGTGGGGGGCTCGTGTGCGTCCTTCCCTTGCCTGGGATTGGCGGCCTCACCACGGAAGAATGGCTTAGCTAAAGAAGAGGCCACAAGTGAATGGCCACACCAACGAGACTCCGACGGATCGAAATCATAAAAGGAAAGCTGGCAAGTTTCTCAAAATCTCTCTCTCTCTCTCTCCAACCATTGAAAACCCAGCGGTCCCCCAAAGGCTGCAGCCTGCATGAATTGAGTGAACTTTATACTTCCATCAGACAATATATTATCCCCTAGACAATGATAGAGCTTATTTCTTATTGATTATTATTATACCCGCACTTTTAGATTTAGTATTGACAATGTATATTATCTGTATATTTGCATTGACATTATTTTTGTGTGTTTTTACTAATAAATACTGTTTAAAATAGTATCATCAGACTTCAACAGACCTCTCTATCTTTGCTGGTAAGTGACCCAGTTACGGGGTTTGTAACAGCACCATTCTCTATCAACTCTAGACTGTTGTGCATGAAAACCCCAGGAGATCAGTGTCTGAGATACTCACATCATCCCATCTGGGACCAACAATCATTCCATGGTCAAGTCCCTTAGATCAGATTCCTTCCCCATTCTGATGTTTGGTCTGAACAACAATTGAACCTCTTGACCATGTCTGCATGCTTTTACACATTAAGTTGCTGCCACATGATTGGCTGATTGATTGGATATTCGCATCAATGAGCAGGTGTACAGGTATACCTCATAAAGAGGTCACCGAGTGTATATGGAAAGGGAAGGCAGATCTTGCCCTTTGCCAGCTAAGCTGCACTGATGCTCTGCTTTCTACTCCCTCAAAACTAGTCTCTGTGCTTCAAGTAGGTGCAAGATTGACTGCCACAATTCCTACATTCCTGAAATAACAGCGCATTAAATAGTAATTCATTGGCTACAATGTTCTTTGAAATATCCCAAGATTGTGAAAATTAGTGTTATTACAAATTTTTCTTTTGTTTTGGGATCCTTCTCCTATTCTTGCTGTTTGCAGAATTATCAGACTTTTTACGGGGATGGAAAAGGCTAATACAAGGGGGCATAAGCTTAAGATGATTGGAGGAAAGTTATCGGGAGAATGTCAGTGGTAAGTTGCTTCAACAGAGAGTGGCGAGTGCGGAATTCACTACCATGGGTGGAGGTAGAAGTGGATACATTAGGGACATTTATGAAACTCTTAGGTGGGCACAAGGGGTGAATAGGGTGCCCAAAGAGGGGTAGCAACTCTGGTGAAAGGGCTTGTCATGAACATTCCAGGGCAGCTCACTCACCTTTGGTGCCCACAGGACTTTCAGCTCTCACCCGTGGCTCCAAGTAGTCATTTGCATGCTACAGAGACCACAGCCTGGCACACTGCTTTTGGAGACAGTCTAAACCCTCTGAGGGTAGCTGGCAGCCTCATACTCCAGTGAGATAGGGACATTTCTGTCCTAGCATGCAAAGTCAGCTCCGCCAGACTGGGCGGAGGAAACCTTCAGTGAGATCCAACAGCCAGGAAGGCGTTACTGCAACACTCCGTGGAGAGCACAGAGCGTGATGAGGTACAGGGGACGTCGTGGTCATCCACTGCAATCAAGGAAGACCCCAGTTTGTGACGTTTGTTTCTACCACTGGAACAAGACTTCTGAGGTCCAGAGAGTAGAACTGCCCCAGTGCAATGGCTTTTCCACTTTGAAAACTCTCCCGCAAAACTCGCCTGTCATCATCGGACATGACAGACAATGACCAAATAGGCACATGGATGATAGAAAAATGGGTTACGTAGGAGGGAAGGATTAGGTTGATCTTAGAGTAGGTTGAAAAGTCAGCATAACATTATAGGCCAAAGGGCCTGTATCGTACTGTAATGTTCTATATTCTATGTACCCCAGTTTTATCCCATCTTCCATTATAAAGACCTGGAGGCACATGACAAGATAGGCCAAAGCCAGCATGGTTTCCTGAAAGGAAGATCTTGCCTGACAAACTTACTGCAATTCTTTGAGGAAATTACAAGCAGGGTAGACAAAGGAGATGTAGTAGATGTGGTGTATTTGGATTTTCAAAAGGCCTTTGACAAGGTGTCACACATGAGGCTGCTTATCAAGATAAGAGCCCATGGAATTGCAGGGAAGTTACTAGCATGGGTGGAGCATTGACTGATCGGCAGAAAACAGAGAATGGGAATAAAGGGATCCTATTCTGGCTGGTTGCCAGTTACCAGTGAAGTTCCACAGGGGTTGGTGTTGGGACCGCTGCTTTTTACGATGTATATCAATGAGTTGGACTATGGTATTAATGGATTTGTGGCTAAATTTGCCAATGATACAAAGATAGGTGGAGGAGCAGGTAGTGTTGAGGAAACAGAGAGCCTGCAGAGAGACTTAGATAGTTTAGGGGAATGGGCAAAGAAGCGGCAAATGAAATACAATGTTGGAAAATGTATGGTCATGAACTTTGATGGAAGAAATAAACGAGCAGACTATTATTTAGATGGGGAGAGAATTCAAAATGCAGAGATGCAAAGAGACTTGGGAGTCCTTGTGCAAGATACCCTAAAAGTTAATCTCCAGGTTGAGTTGGTTGTGAAGAAGGCGAATGCAATGTTGGCATTTCTTTTTATAGGTATAGAATAATATGATAAGTTTTTATCTGCAATTTGAGAAGGATAAAGGCAGCTCGAAGGTGTCAGTGTTGCAGTTGAACAGGGGCAACTATGGAGCCATGAGGGAGGAGCTGGCCAAAGTTGACTGGACGGATATCTTAGCAGAAAAGACAGTGGAACAGCAATGGCAGGTATTCTTGGGAATAATGCACAAGGTGCAAAATCAGTTCATCCCCCAGAGAAGGAAGGATTCAAAGGGGGGAAAGGGGCCACAGTGGTTGACAAAGGAAGTTAGAGATTGCATAGCATTAAGAAAAAGGAGGTATGACAGAGCTAAGGTGAGTGGGAGGACAGGTGATTGGGAAGTTTTTAAGGAACAGAACTTAACTAAAAAGGCAATACAGGGAGAAAAAATTAGGTACAAACGCAAGCTAGCCAGGAATATAAAGGAGGATAGCAAAAGCTTTTTTAGGTATGTGAAGAGAAAGAAGATAGTTAAGAACAATGTTGGACCCTTGAAGAATGAATTGGGTGAAATTGTTATGGGAAACAGATAAATGGCAGAAGAATTTAATGAGTACTTTAGATCTGTTTTCACTAAGGAAGACACAAGCAATCTCCCAGATGTATGGATGGGCCAAGGACATAGGGTAACAGAGGAAATGAAACAGATTGACTTTAGGAAGGAAACGGTAATGAATAAACTAATGGGACTGAAGGCTGACAAATGCCCAGGTCCAGATGGTCTGCATCCTAGGGTACTAAAGGAGGTGGCCCTGGAAAATTGCGGATGCATTGGTAATCATTTTCCAATGTTCCTTAGATTCAGGATCAGTTCCTGAGGATTGGAGAATGGCTAATGTTATCCCACTTTTTAAGAAAGGAGGGAGGGAGAAAACAGAGAACTATCGACCTGTCAGCCTGACATCGGTGGTGGGAAAGATGCTAGAGTCCATTATTAAAGATGAAATACTGGCATATCTAGATAACAGTGATAGGATTGGGCCGAGCCAGCATGGATTTACCAAGGGCAAATCATGCTTGACTAATCTGTTGGAGTTTTTCGAGGGTGTAACCAGGAAGTTAGACGGGGGAGATCCAGTGGATGTAGTGTACCTCGATTTTCAGAAGGCATTTGATAAGGTCCCACATAGGGGATTGGTGGGTAAAATCAGAGCTCATGGCATTGGGGGGAAGATATTGACATGGATAGAAAACTGGCTGGCAGATAGAAAGCAAAGGGTAGCGGTGAATGGGTGTTTCTCGGAATGGCAGGTGGTGACTAGTGGGGCTCGGTATTGGGACCACAGCTGTTTACGATTTACATAAACGATTTAGATGAAGGCATTGAGAATAACATCAGCAAATTTGCTCATGATACTAAGCTGGGTGGCAGTGTGACATGTGATGAGGATGTTAGGAGAATTCAGGGTGACTTGGATAGGCTGGGTGAGTGGGCAGATACTTGGCAGATAATGTTTAATGTGAATAAGTGTGAGGTAATCCACTTTGGGAGTAAGAACAGGAAGGCAGATTATTATCTGAACTGTGTAGAGTTAGGTAAGGGAGAAATACAAAGAGATCTAGGAGTCTTTGTTCATCAGTCACTGAAGGTGAATGAGCAAGTGCAGCAGGCAGTGAAGAAGGCTAATGGAATGTTGGCCTTTATTGCAAAGGGAATTGAGTACAAGAGCAAGGAAATCCTCTTGCGTTTGTACAGAGCCCTGGTGAGACCATACCTGGAGTATTGTGTACAGTTTTGGTCTCCAGGGTTAAGGAAGGACATCCTGGCTGTAGAGGAAGTGCAGCGTAGATTCACGAGGTTAATTCCTGGGATGTCTGGACTGTCTCACGCAGAGAGGTTAGAGAGACTGGGCTTGTACACGCTGGAATTAAGGAGATTGAGAGGGGATCTGATTGAAACATATAAGATTATTAAGGGATTGGACAAGATAGAGGCAGGAAATATGTTCCAGATGCTGGGAGAGTCCAGTACCAGAGGGCATGGTTTGAGAATAAGGGGTAAGTCATTTAGGACAGAGTTAAGGAAAAACTTCTTCTCCCAGAGAGTTGTGGAGGTCTGGAATACACTGCCTCGGAAGGCAGTGGAGGCCAATTCTCTGGATGCTTTCAAGAAGGAGCTAGATAGGTATCTTATGAATAGGGGAATCAAGGGATATGGGGACAAGGCAGGAACTGGGTATTGATAGTAGATGATCAGCCATGATCTCAGAATGGCAGTGCAGGCTCGAAGGGCCGAATGGTCTACTTCTGCACCTATTGTCTATTGTCTATAATATAAGAGCGAGGATGTTACGTTGAGGCTCTATCAGGCACTCGTGAGACCACACTTGGAGTACTGTGTGAAGTTTTGGGCTCCTTATTCTCAGATATTCAGAGAAGATTTATGAGAATGATTCCAAGAATGAAAGGGTTACAGTATGAGGAACGTCTCGCAGTTCTTGGGCTGTATTCCCTGGAGTTCAGGAGAATGAGGGGGAATTTCATAGAAACATTCGAAATGTTAAAAGGCCTGAACAGATTAGAAATGGTGAAGTTATTTCCCATGGTAGGGGATTCTAGGACAAGAGAGCGTGACTCCAGGATTGAAGGACATCCTTTTAGCACAGAGATGCGGAGAAATTGCTTCAGTCAGAGGGTGGTAAATCTGTGGAATTTGTTGCCACGAACAGCTGTGGAGGCCAAGTCATTGGGTGTATTTAAGGCAGAGATAGATAGGTTCTTGATTAGCCAGGTCATCAAAGAGTATGGGATGAAAGCAGGGGAGTGGGGATGATTGGAAGAATTGGATCAGCCCATGATTGAATGGCAGATCAGACTCGATGGGCCAAATGGCCTACTTCTGCTCCTAAATCTTATGAGGGGTCTTAAAGCCTAGGGTGAGAATATTCCCTGCACTTTCTTGGAAGAAATCACCAAACTCACCAGTCCTTCTAGCTTCAGATGTGCAGTGTTAATGTAAATAAATCAATTATGTACATCTATCTTCAGACACCTCCCAAGCTTAGTCTACGCTTTGTCCGCGGGGATACAATGATTTTGTTTCAACAACAAAACAATATGAAAATATATAAAGTGAACAGCAGGTTTATCATTTAGGCCAGTGAGTCGGCTCAGATATTTAAATATATCATACATGCTTTGGCACTTGGAACCTCATTAATCCTTTTGTTAGTGTACTCTAGCAATACTGTTTCTTGTGCTGTAGACAACCTACATCCTGTTATCAAGCCACATCTGACCCTGACTTCACAGGGTATGCCACTGACTGCAGAGTTCTTTATCTTATTGCAAGATAATTGGAGAATATTTTAAAGATTAGCTTTATTTGTGATATGTACATCCAAACATGCAGTGGAATGCTTCCTTGGCATCAAATCAAACTAGCGAGGATTGTGTGGGGCAGCCCACAAGTGTCGCCATTCTTCTGGTGCCAATGTAGCTTGCCATGGGGAGAATGTACAATCTCCTTACAGACATCAGCAGGAATTGTACCCTGATTGTTGATCACTGGCGCTGTGAAGCGATGCGCTAACTGCTATGCTTCACCACCAAATGATACATTTATCAAGCATGCCATTTTTTAAAAATATTCATTTTCAGGATCTGTGTGTTATGGCAGCTACATCATATATTGTCCATCTGTAATTGCCCTTGACCTGCTGCCGGGGGGAATATACTCTACAAAAGCCCAAACCACATCAGGGTATTAAGGGCAGCCGGCCTTGTTTGCTGGACTGTGAACTTCTCTATTTCCCCAGTAACAGTAAACATAAACTTTCATAAATTAAACCAATGCATAAAATAATTCTGTTAGATTTTGGTTTTGTGGATGAATAAGACTTGGAAAATTGGCACTGTCACTCAGTTGCAAGACATTTATCTAATCTAAGGATATGACCATAAGACATAGGAACAGATTTAGGCCATTTAGCCATTAAGTGTGTTCTGTCATTCGATCATGGCTGATTTATTATCCCTCTCAACCCCACTCTCCTGCTTCTTTCATAACCTTTGAGATCCTTACTAATCAAGAGCAGACTATGAACCTCCATGGAGCAGACTTGATGGGCCAAATGGCCTAATTCTGCTCCTGTATCTACTGATCTTAGATATACCCAATGACTTGGCCTCCACAGCCATCTATGGCAATGAATTCCAAAGATTTATTAGCCTCTGGCTAAAGAAATTCCTGATCATCTCTGTTCTAAAGGGACGTCCTTGTATTCTGAGGCTGCACTCTCTGGTCTTGGACTCTCCCAACTATGGGAAACATCCTCTCCACAGCCACACTATCTGGGCGTTTCAATTTTTGACAAGTTCCAATGAAATTCTCCCTCGATCTTTTAAACTCCAGCGAGTACATGCTCAGAGCCATCAAACACTCCTTATACATTAACCCTTGCATTCCCAGAATCATTCTTGTGAACCTCCTCTGGACCCTTGGTGCACATCCTTTCTTAGATAAAGGGCCTAAATCTGCTCACAATAAGACCCAAGGGAGGTGTGTGTTTAGGGCAACTGATTTAGCGTACAGGCAATCAGTAGATCTGCTTCTACGAATTCAACTGCCACAAAATCTGTATCTCGGGTGTGCATTGTTTAATAGTTATGTGACAACTTGTGGAATTCAGAAGCATAAAAGCAGAAGCTGTACATTGTCATTGAGAATGTAAGTGTTTGGTCCACAGTTCTGATGCAGTGTTCAATTGGATCAATGCGGTCCTCAACCCCAAATCTATTTACCCACTTAGGCTCCATATCTTATTGATAACAACCCAGCAAAAGTCTTAGACTTGAACAATTTAATTGACCATCCTTACAGGGTTCGAGATTTCCACTCTTCACTCAGTATACAACATGCTTCTGGATTGCATTGCTAGACAGAACAGCCCTTAATTTATTACCATGTTCCATTGCTGTTGGAATTTCTTCCTCTTTGCTTACTCGATTGAATCCTTCATTATTTCAAGCATCTCGATTAAATCATCTCCTCTGACTTAAACTCAATGGAACACCAGCCAAGTTCAAGCTGCCAAGTTTAAGCCTTTAAGTGTACGTATTTCGTGAAACTGTCTTGTAAACCTTGCAAAGCTGTCAGTGCTTGTTTTGAAAGTCACTGTCCAAAACTGAATGCAGACTACAGGAGGGGTTTAAACAAGCTGCAGAAGCAGTAGTTCCCCATGTCTGGTTTCTAGTTTCAATGAGAAAAGCATTTCTTTAGGCTTTGTGATTACTTATTGTGCTTCTGTATTAGCATTTTGTGATTTTATTTCCATAATTAATTCTATTTGCTACTCTGCAGTGCCAAGAGCTCCTCAACTCCCGGTGACAAGGAAATACTTGCACATTGAGCTTTCTCAATCTTAATTTCAAAAGTTCAAAGTAAATTTATTTTTGAAGTATGTATATGTCACCATATACTACTCTGTGATTTAATTTCTTTCAGGCATTCACAGTAGAATAAAGAAATGCAATAAAATCAATGAAAAACTACACACAAAGGCTGACAAAAACAATGTGCAAAAATCTATCTGTGCAAATATGAAAATAAACAAGTAACAAACAAACAAATAAATAATACTGTGAACATCAGTTGTAGAGTCCTTGACAGTGAGTCCTGAGTTGTGGAATCAGTTCAGATCTGAGGTGAGTCAAGTTATTCATGCTTGTTCAGGAGCCTGATGGTTGAAGGCTAATAACCGTTGCTGAACCTGGTGGTGTGGGACCTAAAGCTCCTTTACCTCCTTCCTGATGGCAGCAATGGGAAGAAAGCATGGCCTGGATGGTGGGTGTCCTTAATGATTGATGCTGCCTTTTTGTGGCAGGACTCTTTCTGGACGTGCTCAATGGAAGGGAGGGTTTTGCCCAAGATGGACTAGGCTGTATCCACCTCTCTTTGTAGGCTTTTCCATTCAAGGGCATTGTTGTCTCCATATCAGGCCATGATGCAACCAGTCAGGATGTTCTCCACTGTGCATCTATAGATTTTATCAATGTTTTTGTGCAGATTTCTAAAAACGTAGAGACACTCCCATGCTTCCTTTCTCATGGCACTTAAGTGCTGGTCCCAGGACAGATCCTCTGAACGCCAAGGAATTTAAAGATGTTGACCCACTCCACTCAACAACTCATACTGCCCAACAAATACTTCAGTACTCAGTAGCTTTCTCTTCTAACCTACTTGTCTCATTGTGGAACTGTTCTTCCATCTGCACAACTTACCGAGTTAGTGCCACCTGCAGTCTCTATCCACATAACTGTACACGTCAGTAGAAACCAGAGCAGTGCTTGAGAGAGAATGAAATGAAAGGGTGTACAACTGAATTAACAAGTGGCTTCTGTGAAGTATACGCTCTCAATTATATTCTAAGCTCTTGTGCTAGATAGCCTGACTGCCCTGTGTAATTTTGTTTCTTCAACTAAGTCATTACTAGATGTGAAGAAATGTTGGGGCTACAGTACAAATACTAGAGGGATGCCAATCAGATCTTCCCCATCAAAACATTAACCCATTATCTCTACACTTCATCTTTCAACGAATACTGGTAATTCACAAAAGGCTACTTGGTAATCTGAATACTCTCACTTTTGCTCATGTTTTCTTGTGAAACCTTGACTTTTGCTCAAACCCTTCATTAATGTTCATATTCAGATTTAATATACAGATAAATGTGTCATTTACGTTAACATCTGGCAGGCCCAAGGATGTGATATGAGCAGCCCGCAATTTCAGCGCCAATGTAGCTTGCCCACTATGCCTGGCAGAACAACACAGAACACAACAAAGCCGAAATTTCCTAGTGACAAAGCACACAACAGCAAAGTAAGCACCGTTCCTCCCATCCATGCACATACATGGTCTTCTAACTCCAGGAGATGTTATCTTTAGCCTCCAGTGGACCCGTGGATTGGCAGATATTGGGCCTTCAACTTCCTGAGCTGGCTTGCAGAGATGAGCAAACTTGGTTCTCTGGATATTGAGTCCTGACTTCTGGACCTACGATTGACCTTTGGTATCGACCCAGGCAGGGGTTCCCAACCATTTTTATGCCATGGACCAGTATCGTTAGGCAAGGGTTTGTGGACCCAAGGTTGGGAACTCTGGACTCAGGACTCACCAATGACAACCAATGAGAACCTGAGTGGACAACTCTGATAGACCTCTTTGCAAAGAGAAAGTAAATCTGCTGGTAGTAATTTGTAATCTACCCTTCAAAGAATCTGTCCTATGTCTCTTTGATCAACTGATGCTTGTCCAAGTACTCAATCACTGTCTCTGATGATACATTCCAGTAACATTTTTACTACTGATATTAAACTGACAGATTGGTTGATTTACTGTCAGTTCTGAGGGTGAATTAATGTTTTAGGAAATTGAATGCATGAGTTTTGTGACCGACTACTAGTTTGATTGATGACTGCCAAACGCTAAGGGTAACATCCAAACAACTATTTCTTACCAAAAGACTGCACAGCTCTGATTTTTTAGCCTTAGTATCTAATAATTAAATTTGAATCGCTTACCACTGAGTACAATATTTTATTTTAAATTTTGAATTATATAACATTAGATCAGCATTTACAAGTAGATTGCCTTTGATTGCACACAATGTTATCCTGTACACCCTGTGTCTCTGATGATTTACCAAACCTGTGTCATTCAATCTACTTCCAACTCTCTGCTCACAAGGTCACTGGATGAATAAGAATGAGGAAGCCTTCTTTAGCTTGTCATGTTATCCAATTATATCTTGAATTACGACAAGAATTTCACCTTCACTACTTTACCTGAAGGTTCATGCATGAAATGATCAGTCATTAAAGTCGTCAGAGGAGATCAGTCATTAGAGAGGGTGCAGAGGAGATTTACCAGGATGCCGCCTGGGCTGGAGGACGTGCACTATGAAGATAGGCTGAGAGAATTAGGGCTTTTCTCCTTGGAGCAAAGGAGGATGAGAGGAGACCTGATAGAGGTCTGTAAGATGATAAGAGGCATAGATTGGGTGAACAGCCAGAGACTTGATAGAGTGGAAATGGCTAATACCATCAGGCTCTTGAACAAAAGAAGATAACTACACTCATTTATTGAGATGTTCCCACAACCAATGATCTCACTTTAAGGACTCTTTATCTTGTTGTTTCGTGCTCTCATTATTTATTACTATTTATTTATTTTTCCATTTGCATGGTTTGTTGTCTCCTATGCTCTACTTGATCTTTCATTGATCTTGTTACAGTTACTGTTCTATAGATTTGCTCAGTATGCCCACAGGAACATGAATCTCAGGGTTGTATGTGGCGACACATACGTACTCTAATAATAAAATTTACTTTGAACTTTGAACATAATTTTAAGGGGATTGGAGGGAAGTATGTGTGTGGGGGGGGGAGGGGAGGTGGATGTCAGAAATAGCTTCTTTACGCAGAAAGTGGTGGGTACGTGGAACACCACGCCAGGGCAGTGGTAGATCCAGATACATTAAAGGCATTTAAGAAACTCTTAGATAAGAAAATGGGTGAAAGGAAAATGGAGTCCTACGTAGGAGGGAGGGGTAAGATTAGGTTAAGAAGTCGGCACAACATTGTGGGCTGAGAGGTGTACTATTCTAAATTCTATTAATAAAGGAGTAACATCTTAACGTTAATCCTAATCTTGCCTTCTGGTATTCTCACAGTTTAGTTTGAAGTAGTTACTGAAACTGACTTAATGGAGTCATAAAGTCATAGAACACAACAGTACAGCAACAGGCCATTTGGCCCATCTAGTCTGAGCTGAACTACTTATCTGCATAGTCCCATTGACCTGCACCCAGAGCCCTCCATAACCTTCCCATCCATGTACCTATCTAAATTTCTCTTAATTGTTCAAATTGAACCTGCATCCACTCTTTCCGCTGGCACCTTGCATTCTCACCACCCTGCTCCCCCCAATGTTCCTTTTAAATATTTTAGCTTTGACCTTTAAACCAGTTCTAGTATCTTCCAACCTCAGTGGAAAAAGCCTCCTTACATTTATTCTATCTATACGCCACATGATTTTTCACACCTCTATCAAATCTCCCTCATTCTTCTACATTCTAGGGAATGAAGTCCTAACCCATTCAACCTTACCCTATAACTCGGGTTCTCCAGTCCTGGCAATAACCTTTTAAATTTTCTCTGCACTCTTTCAATCTTATTGACATCTTTCCTGCAGGTAGGTGACCAAAACTGCACACATTACTCCAAATTCTGCCTCACCAACATCTTATACAACTTCAACATAGCACCCCAGCTCCTGTACTCAATACTTTGATTTATGAAGGCCAATGTGCCAAAATCTTTCTTTACAACCTTATCCACCTGTGATGCCACTTTCAAGGGATTATAGATTTGTATGCTTAGATCACTCTGTTCCCATCTCCTCGGTGCCCTCCTGTTCACCATGCAAGTCCTACCCTGGTTTGTCCTTCCAAAGTGCAACACTTCCCACTTGTCAGCATTAAATTTCATTTGTCATATTTCAGACTATTTTTCCAGCTGGTCCAGATACCACTGCAAGCTTTGATAGTCTTCCTCGCTGTCCATTATTTCCCCAATCTTGGTGTCATCCACAAATTTGCTGATCCAGTTTATTACATTATCATCCAATCGTTGATATAGATGACAAAAAACAATGGAACCAGTACTGATCCCTGCAGCACACCACTAGTCACAGGCCTCCAGTCAGAGGAAAGAACATATACTACCACTCCACCCTTTGGCTTCTCCCATAAAGCCAATGTCTAATCCAATTTACTACCTCATCTTGAATGCCAATCAACTGAACCTTCTTGACCAACCTCCAAAGAGATGTTTTCAACGGCCTTGCTAAAGTCCATGTAGATAACATCCATTGCCTTGCCTTCATCAACTTTACTGGCAACTTCCTCAAAAAACTCTATAAGATTGGTTAGACATGACATACCACACACAAAACCATGTTGACTATCCCTAACCAGTCCCTGTCTATCCAGATACTTATATATCCAGTCCCTTCAAATATCTTCCAATAACATCATTACTCTTTATGTAACTGAAAAAAACTTCTGGTATCCTGCTTTATATTATTGTTGAGTGTGCCTTCACATTTCATTTTTTCCCTTCTTATTGTGTTTTTGTTACCTTTTGTTGGATTTGAAAAGCTTTCCAGTCATCCAATTTCCCACTTATTTTTGCTACCTTATATGCCCTTTCCTTGGCTTTTAGACAGACCTTAACTTCCCTTGTCAGCCACGGCTGCCTGCCCATGCCATCTGAGAACTTCCTCCTCTGTGGGACATATCTTTCCTATGCCTTGTGAACTATTCCCAGAAACTTCAGGACTTCAGGAGGGCACGAAGTGACCACTCCCCACTGAACATCGACGGCTCCTCGGTAGAGATTGAAAAGAGCACCAAATTTCTTGGTGTTCACCTGGTGGAGAATCTCACCTGGTCCCTCAACACCAGCTGCATAGCAAAGAAAGCTCAATAGTGTCTCTACTTTCTGCGAAGGCTGAGGAAAGTCCATCTTCTGCCCCCCATCCTCATCACATGCTACAGGGGTTGTATTGAGAGCATCCTGAGCAGCTGCATCACTGCCTGGTTTGGAAATTGCACCATCTCGTTTCGCAAGACCCTGCAGCGGATAGTGAGGTTAGCTGAGAAGATCATCGGGGTCTCTCTTCCCACCATCACAGGCGTTTATACTGCACGCTGCATCTGCAAAGGAAACAGCATTATGAAGGACCCCATGCACCCCTCATACAAACTCTTTTCCCTCCTGCCATCTGGGAAAAGGCTCCAAAGCATTCGGGCTCTCACAACCAGACTATGTAACAGTTTCTTCCCCCAAGCTATCAGACTCCTCAATACCCAGAGCCTGGACTGACACCTTACTGCCCTATTGACCTGTTTATTATTTATTGTAATGCCTGCACTGTTTTTGTGCACTTTATGCAGTCCTGTGTAGGTCTGTAGTCTAGTGTAGTTTTCTCTGTTGTTTTTTTTTACTTAGTTCAGTCTAGTTTTTGTACTGTGTCATGTAACACCATGGTCCTGAAAAATATTGGCTCATTTTTACTATGTACTGTACCAGCAGTTATGGTTGAAATGACAATAAAAGTGACTTGACTTGACTTGAAACCTCAGCCATCTCTGCTCTGCCGTCATCCCCAATAGTATCCACCTCCAAATCACCGGGGCAAGCTCCTCTCTCAAACCTCTGTAATTCCCTTTATTCCATTGCAATACTGATACATGTGCTTCTCTCTCTGAAACCGTAATATGAATTCAATCATATTATGATCACTGCCTCCTAAGGGTTCCTTGACATTAAGCTCCCTAATAAGATTTGGGTTATTACACAACACCCAATCTAAGATGGCTTTCCCCGAGTAGGCTCAAGCACAAGCTGCACTGAAAAGACATCTCATAGGTATTCAACAAATTCCCCCTGTTGCGATCTGACACCAACCTGATATTCCCAATCTCCTTGCATATTGAAGTCCCCCATTACAATTGTGTCATTACCCTTATTATCTGCCTTATCCAGCTCCTTTTGCAATCTCCCACACATCCTGGCTACTATTTTGAGGCTTATATATGCTTCCCATAATGTTTTTTTTTACCCTTGTAGTTTCTTAACTCCACCCACAAAGATTCAATATTCTCTGACCCTATGTCACCTCTTTCTAAAGATATAATTCCATCTCTTACCAACAGAGCCACTCCACGGACAATGCCTTCCTGCCTATCCTTTTGATACAAAGTATATCCTCTGATGTTAAGCTCCCAGCTATGGCCTTCATTCAGCTATGACTCAGAGATACCCACAACATCAAACTGGCCAGTTTCTAATTGCACCATGAGTTTGTCCACCTTATTCCGAATGCTACACGTATTTAAATACTGCACCTTCAGTCCTGTATTTTTCACCCTTTTAAATTTTGTCTCTGTGGTACAATTTAACTCTTTGTTCTGTCTGCATTTGTACCCAATCATTGGCTTGTCCTTCCTTACATTCATGTTACACCCAGCATCTGCTGGCCACCCTCAGCTCTATCATACTGGTTCTCAGCCCCCTGCCATATTAGTTTAAACCACTCCCGACAGCTCTAGTAAACCTGCCCACAAGAATTTTGGTCCCCCTCAGATGCAAGTGCCATTCATCCTTTTTGTACAGGTCCCACCTGCCCCAGACGAGGTTCCAATTTCCCAGAAATCTGACTCTCTGCCCCCTGCTCCAATTCACCCACACATTTATCTGCCAGCTCATTCCTATCCTCACTGTTGCATGGCACAGGCAGCAATCTCGAGATTACTATCCTTGAGATCCTGCTTCTCAGCTTCTTTTTTCATGACCTCCTGCCTTTTACTACCTACATCATTGGTACCAAAATGTACCATGACTTCTGGCTGCTCACCCTCCCTTTTCAGGATATTGTGGACATGTCTCGAAGCCTGGCACCTGGGAGGCAAACTACCATCCGCGTTTCCTTTTCATATCCACAGAGTCACCTATCTGTCCCCTGACCATAGAGTCCTCTATTACTGCTATCATCCTCTTTAGCTCCCTACCCTTCTGAGCCACAGGGCCAGACTCAGTGCCAGAGGCACAGCCACAGTTGCTTCCCCCAGGTAGGTTGTCCCCCCAACAGTACACAAAATGAAGTACTTACTGTGAGGGGGTGGCTACATGGGTGCTCGAGAGTATCTGACATTTCCTCCTTCCCTCTTCTGACAGTCCATAAGACTATAAGACTGTGGAGCAGAAATAGGCCATTCAGCCCATCAAGTCTGCTCTGTGATTCAATCATGGGCTGATCCAATTCTTTCAGTCATCCCCATTACCATTCTCCCCATACCGTTTGATGCCCTGACTAATCTATCTATTTATCTCTGCCTTAAATACACCCAGTGACTTGGCCTACACAGCTGCTCTTGGCACCAAATTCCACAGATTTGCCACCCTCTGACTAAAGTAGTTTCTCCGCATCTGTTCTAAATGGATATCCTTCAATCCTGAAGTTGTGCCCTCTTGTCCTGGACTCCCCAACCATGGGAAATAACTTTGCTACATCTAATCTGTTCAGGCCTTTTAACATTCGGAATGTTTCTATGAGATCCCTCCTCATTCTCCTGAACTCCAGGGAATACAGCCCAAGAGCTGCCAGATGTTCCTCATACTGTAACCCTTACATTCCTGGAATCATTCTCGTGAATCTTCTCTGAACTCTCTCCAATGTCAGTATATACTTTCTAAAATAAGGAGTCCAAAACTGCACACAATACTCCAAGTGTGGTCTCACACGTGCTTTATACAGCCTTAACATCATGTCCCTGCTCTTATATTCTATACCTCTAGAAATGAATGCCAACATTGCATTTGCCTTCTTCACCACCGACTCAACCTGGAGGTTAACCTTTAGGTTATCCTGCACAAGGACTCCCAAGTCCCACTTACCTGTCTCCTGTAGCCTTGGGATGACTACCTGCTTGTAGCTCCTGACTATCACTGCTTCACTTTTCCTAACAAGCCGAAAGTCATCGAGCTGCTGTTCCAGTTCCTTGACACAGTCTCTAAGGAGCTGTATCCATCGGGGAGGCCGGGAGACCTGGAAATCCCACATCCGACGCCCAGAACAGAACACTGGCTCTGTAGACATACCCCCTATTCTCTCTAGAGTTAGATAAGAAATAAGGAACGAAGTTATCTACTTACCTTGCCTCTGCTTATTCTCACCTAAGCCCCGTTGTGTCAAAGCCTTACAACTCTACCTCAGACTGTCCGACGACGACTGCTCCCACGAAGACTGCTCCGCTAAGAGGTACCTCTCTTTAATAGAGACTAGGATTCCTGTTGAAAACCTTTGTTTGATTTGGAGGGACTACTTTCCATCAAGAGAGGGCTAAGTATATGAAACGTACTACTGGAGAATATGGTGGATTTAGAGTTAGAAATATGTAAGAAATGTCTAGTCAAACAGTTGAATCACCTATACATAGAGAGTTGGTGCCCAAACACTGAAAGATGGGATTAGAACAGTTGGGTATGCACTGGTCAATGAGATATGGTTGAAAGAATAGCCTTTTTCTGTCAGCATCAGAATATTACCTGGAGAAATATGCCCCTTCAGTTTATGTGCTATTTGTGAATATGCTCAAGCTTGTTTGTCATACAGAAGTATGACCAGGGAACTTTTGAAGGGTATTGTGACTGGCTTTTGAGCACAAATCATGAAAGTATAAGTCTGAAATCACTGAAGCACCCTGTGGTGTCTTACAGAATGCAACATCCTAACTGGATGGCCAGATATTCCCAAGCTTCCTGAAAGCATTTAACACACTTCCTAATGAGCTGTGGATTGAGGATAAAACTTGATAAATGGATAAATCATTGTTAGAGGGACAGAACACAGCCAGTGATGAGGGAATATGCTGGTCGAGTACTCTCTGGACGTCTGTTTCAATTTAATTTGGAATATCAACACCAGTTCAGAAAATTTATAAATACTTGTGTGTGTTACCAAAATGGGAAATTTCTCAGTACTAACTTTCTCTGTACTAAATATGTGTTTGAAAAGGGATAAGTGAAATTTAAAAGAGCTAATTATAAACTGATGAACACAGCATGACATCGTTACTCTTTGAATGTGATGGCAAATGTTGTGTATTTAATATTTAAATAATATTTGAGTAATCTTGTATGTATGTATTGGTTGATTAAACATTCTCATTTGATTAAATAATTCATTACGGGTTATATGTATGAATATGTGAATGCATACGCCATCGCATAATCACGTGATACATCCACACCTCACTTAAAGTAAACACGAAGTTGGACCAGTTCGGGCTGCTGTGTCTTCATTTGAATTAATTTAATGTTTCGAAGGTAAAAAACATAACAGAAAGCTCATCCACTAAAGTCTCCAATAAAGCTAAGCCTGATCACTATCCTCAACATCCAACAACATTAATGCTGGCTTCCTGCAGGTTTCCCTAAGGATTAAGGTCGAGTTGTTAGTAAGGAAGACAAATGCAATGTTAGCATTCACTTCCAGAGGACTTGTACATAAAAGCCAGGATGAGGTTTTATAAGCCATTGGTTAGACCATATTTGAAGTATTTTGTCAATATGGAAAGCCAAAGTTTCCATTCGTGGAGGATCTAGGACCAGACAGCATGACCTCCGAATACAAGGACATCCATTTCGAACAGTGTTAAGGAGGAGTTTCTTTAGCCAGATGGTGGTGAACCTGTGGAATTCATTGCCACAGAAATCTGTGGAGGCCTTGGCATTGGATATATTTAAAGTGGATAGATAGTGGATAGGTAAGATCTGCGGTTTAGGAACAAAAGTGGCCAATCTGCTCTGCCATTCAATCATGATTGATTTTTAAGCCATATCTTCTTGCCTTATCATGTAACCCTTTATCAAGAACTTATCAATCACCAGCTTAATATACCCAATGACTTGGCCTCCATTACCCCCTGTGGCCACAAATTCCAGAGCTTTATTACCCTTTGTTGGAAGAAATTCCTCCTCATTTCAGTTTTAAGGAGATGACCATCTTTTCCTGAGGCTGTGTCATCAGATCCTAGACTCTCCTAATGGAAACATCATCTCAACATCCACTCTTTCAGTATTTACTTTAAAAAAAACAATTAGAGCTACAGCACAGTTACAGGCCCTTCTGGCCCAATGAAGAATCTGGCCTACACTGCATAATTACAGCCATATGACCAATTACCCTACTAACCTATACATCTTGGGAATGTGGGAGGAAACTATTGCACCAGGAGGAAACCCACATGGTCACAGGGAGAACATACAAATAGCTTGCAGACGGTGGCGGGAATTGAACCCAGGTCACTGGCACTGTAATAACATTATGCTAACTTCTACACTACTGTGCCGCTTTAAGTATCTGGTAAGGATTCTGTGAGATCCCACTCATCCTTAGAATACAGCCCCAGAAACATCAAACACTCATCAGATACGAAGCCTTTCAGTCTCGGGATCACTCCTGTGAATTTAAGATCTCACATGCCAGTTCTCCATTTATTGAGATTAGAATATATATATGTATTTTAAATGAGTAGTGCCAAAAGAGGAAATAAAGATCCAGAATCAGAATCAGGTTTATTATCACCGGCATGTGACATGAAATTTGTTATCTTAGCAGCAGCAGTTCAATGCAATGCATAATCTAACAGAGAAAAATAATAAATAAAATAATAATAAACAACTAAATCAATTACATATATTGAATAGATTTTTAAAAATGTGCAAAAACAGAAATACTATGTATTTTAAAAAGAGTGAGGCAATGTCCAAAGATTCAATGTCCAGTTAGGAATCGGATGGCGGAGGAGAAGAAGCTGTTCCTGAATCACTGAGTGTGTGTCTTCAGGATTCTGTATCTCTTACCTGATGGTAAGTGAGAAAAGGGCATGCCCTGGGTGCTGGGGGTCCTTAATAATAGACACTGCCTTTCTGGGACACCGCTCCCTGAAGATGTCCTGGGTACTTTGTAGGCTAGTACCCAAGATGCAGCTGACTAGACTTACAACCTTCTGCAGCTTCTTTCGGTCCTGTGCAGTAGCCCCTCCATACCAGACAGTGATACAGTCTGTCAGAATGCTCTCCGCGGTACAACTATAGAAATTTTTGCGTGTATTTGTTGACATGCCATATTGCTTCAAACTCCTAATAAAGTATAGTTTCTGTCTTGCCTTCTTTATAACTACATTGATATGTTGGAACCAGGTTAGATCCTCAGAGATCTTGACACCCAGGAACTTGAAACAGCTCACTCTCTTCACTTCTGTTCCCTCTATGAGGATTGGAATGTGTTCCTTTTACTGACATTGAGTGCCAGGTTGTTGCTGTGGCACCACTCCACTAGTTGGCATATCTCTCTCCTGTGCACCCTCTCATCACCACCTGAGATTCTAGCAGCAATGGTTGTATCATCAGCAAATTTATAGATGGTATTTGAGCTATGCCTAGCCACACAGTCACGTGTATGTAGAAAGTAGAGCAGTGGACTAAGCACACACTTCTGAGGTGCACCAGTGTTGATCGTCAGCGAGGAGGAGATGTTATCACCAATCCACACCGATTGTGGTCTTCCGGCTAGGAAGTTGAGGATCCATTTGCAGAGAGAGGTACAGAGGCCCAGATTCTGCAACTTCACAATCAGGATTGTGGGAATGATGATATTAAATGCTGAACCATAGTCAATGAACAGCATCCTGACATAAGTGTTTGTGTAGTCCATGTGAAGAGCCATTAAGATTGTGTCTGCCATTGACCTGTTGTGGCGAGAGGCAAATTGCAATGGGTCCAAGACCTTGCTGAGGCAGGAGTTCAGTCTCATCATGACCAACCTCTCAAAGCATTTCATCACTCTTGATGTGAGTGCTACCAGGCGATAGTCATTAACTGTTCATGGGTTCAATGTCCATTGAGAAATCTAATGGCAGAGGGGAAGAAGCTGTTTCCAAATCATTGAGCATATGCCATCAGGCTTCTGTACCTCCTCCCTGATTATAGCAATGAGAAGAGGGCATGTCCTGGGTGATGGGAGTCCTTAATGATGGATGCTGCCTTTTTGAAGCATCACTCCTTGAAGCTGTATTGTATGCTGGGGCCCATGATGGAGCTGATTGGGTTTACAGCTTTCATAACTGACCTTTTAACTCAGCATCATTTCCTTCAATAACCCTATATTCCTTGATTCTTTAATATTCAATAATCTTTCTATTTTCTTGACCATACGTAGTAGCTGATATTCCACAATACACTTCGGTAGAATATTCTGGATTCACTGAATTCTGGGTGGTGAAATACCTTCCTTCACACCTCAGTTTCCAAGGTTATTGGGTGAATAAGAATAAGGAAGCCTTCTTCATCTTGTCATGTTATCCAAATATATCTTGAATTACAAGAAGAATATTGCCTTCACTACTTTACCTGAAGGTTCATTCATGAAATGATTAGTCATTAAAATCATCAGAGGAGATCAGTCATTAGAGAGGGTGCCCAGGACATATACCAGGAAGCTGCCTGGTCTAGAGGAGATGTACTATGAAGATAGGTTGAGTGATATTAAGAGGTGACGATAGAGGTGTGAAAGATGATGAGGCATTGATTGGGTGGGCAGCCAGAGGCTTACTCCCAGTGCAGCAACAGCTAATACAAGGAGGCATAATTTCACATCTCAGCCCTGAATTGCTAACCCCTCATTTCAGGATTCACACGGCAGATCCAAACCTGCCAGCTAGGGGAAATATTATCTATGCATTCACCCTGAGAAGGCACAAGAGCTTTGTAAGCTTCAGTGAGATCACAAACCCCTCACCTCAGTGATCAGTCCGGTGAACTTTTACTGCACTCACTCTATCGCAGGTATATTCTTCCTTAGGTAGGAAGGCTAATCATGTATATAACATTGCAGGTGGATGTCCTGAAGGAAATGCTTCTTTGCCACCCACCTCTTACAAGTTCCAAGCCACAGATGGCGGGCTTCCTTACATTGGATAGGGCATTGAGTATATGATTAATGATATCTTAGTTCAGTCGTAAAAGACGTTGGCGAGACTGCATCTGGAATATAGTATGCACTTCTGATTGCCAAGCTATGGAACGGATGTGATTAAACTCGAGTGGGTATAGAAAAATATCACAAGGATATTGCCAGGACTGGAGGGCTTGAGAAAGAATTAAGGATTAATTTTATTTGTCAAATATACATTGAAAGATATAGTGAAGTTCTTTATTTGTGTCAAATCAAATACGTGAGGGGATTGCGCCGGACATCCCACAAGTGTTGACGTGCTCTCGGCGGTAGCACAGCAAGCCCACAACTCACTAACTCTAACCCATAAGCTTTAAAGTGTGTGTGGAAATTGGAACATCCAGGGGAAACCCATATGATAGATAGGCTCTTGATTAGCCAGGGCATCAAAGGGTATGGGGAGAAGGTAGGGGAGTAGGGATGACCGGTAGAATTGGATCAGGCGAAGACTGAATTGTGGAGTAGACTCGATGGGCCAAATGGCCTACTTCTGCTCCTATATCTTATGGTCTTATATGGATACAAGGAGAACCACAATCCTTAATTGAATCCTGATCGGTGATTGTTGTAAGGTGCCTCACTAACCACTGTGCTATGTGCCCAGGAGAGACTGGATTAGTAGGAATTGGAACAAAAGGACCATTTTAATCCCCACTGATTTAATTTGACACAAATGACACATTTCACTGTGTCCTTTGATGTACCTGTGGCAAATCGTCATCATCATTATCTGCCGCGTCACACGACGTAGGTGATCATGGCCTCGTGACCATGGTTGTTCTTGGAAATTTTTCTACCAAAGTGGTTTGCCAATGCTTTCTTCTGGGCAGTGTCTTTACAAGACAGGAGACCCCAGCCATTATCAATACCCTTCAGAGATTGTCCGCCTGGTGTCAGTGGTTGCATCACCAGGACTTGTGATACGCACCAGCTGCACATACGACCATCCGCCACAAACTCCCATGGCTTCATGTGACCCTGATCTGGGGGCTACAGAAATGCTACTCCTTACCCAAGAGTGACCTGCAGCGTAGCAGAGGGAGGAAGTGCCTTACACCTCTTTGGTAGAGACGTATCTCCATTCCGTCATCTGTGTGACAAATAAAGCTCACCTAAACTCGATGAGTCACACAACATCATGAAATATATTACCATTGAATTCACCATCCAGTGCCATTGTGGAAGTTTCTTCACCTGGAGGACTCCAGAAGTTCATGAAGATTCCTCACCCCTAACTCCTCAAGACCAATTAAGAATGAGCAACAAATGCAGACCTTGCCATGCTGGCAATGCTCATAGAATTGAACTTGAAATTAAAGCATTTCTATGGATACAAAAATCAAAATGTCCAGGCAGTAAAAAGGACGCTGCTCATGTGGCTAAACTGGAGAGGAAGGAAGCTTTTTTATATTGTTATATTCACAAGTGCTATGAAAAACTTATGTTCAGTAGCATCACAGGCACATATACAGTACTGTGCAAAAGTACATGTCCTGTAAGGTGAAGGTGCCTTCAAAAATAGAAAAGGTTTTTGAATATCAAAAAATTACTATTGAGCAGTAAACAGTAAAAAAAACAAAAACAAACCAATACTTGGCGTAACCACCCTTTGTCTTTAAAACTGCATCAATTCTCTTAGGTACACTGTCACATAGTTTTATAAGAAAATCATCTGGCAGGTTGTTCCAAGTATCTTGCACAACTTACCACATTTCTTTGGCTGTTTCGCTTGCTTCTTTTTCTCCAGGTAATCCCTGTCAGCTTGGATGATGTTGAGATCAGGGCTCTGTGGAGGCCATACTATCTGAAACCATTTAAGAAATCTAGGCTGCCTAAGACTTTTGCACAATCACACACACAAAAGAAAAATTATTCCTGGCATGCCTCCTTGTCAATTTGAAACAAACTGGCCATTCTCCTATGACCTTTCTCATTAACAAAGTGTCTTCTCCCACAGAATTACCACACACTGGATGTTATTTGTTTTCCCACGGCATTCTCTGTAAACTCTAGAGACTGTTGTGTGCAAAATTCCCAGCAGATTGGCAGTTTCTGAATTACTCAAACCACCCCATCTGGCACCAACAACCATTCCATGGTCAAAGTAATTTAGATATATTTCTTCCCCATTCTTATGTTTGGTCTGAACAACAACTGAACTTCTTGACCATGTCACCATGTCACATGATTGGATGATTAGATACTTGCAGTAATGAGCAGGTATACAGGTGTAACTAATAAAGAGGCCACTAAGTGCAATGTATATGTAGTTCTTTCATTTTCCAATTAGCTTTTACTCTATAATGTTGTGTAAACCATTGAACTTTTCATTGTATTTTTCATTTAACTTTTCATGATGTTTCTGCTTTAGTTCATGTTCTTTGAGCTCAACAAGTTGAACTCCATCAACTCTATCTTTAGCCCCTTTGAGAAGTCCATCTTGTAGTGTATGCCCTGTTAATTGGATCCCTCAAATCAACAAATATTTCTACTCAATCACTGGCTGTAAGTGCAATCTGACAACATAGAGACACAATGGGACACATGGGTCATGGACAGGTGCAAGCAAATTCCTTAGCTGAGAAGTTTTAAGAATTGACTGAGAATTGGAGAAGGAGACTGTATTATTTATTTAATTATTGAGATACAGTGCAGTGTGGAATAGGCTCAGCAATCTCCTGATTTAATCCTAGCCTAATCATGGGACAATTTAAAATGACCAATTAACCTATCAACCAGTATGAAAATGAAGCACCTGGAGGAAACCATGCAGTCACAGAGAAAACATACAAACACCTTACAGGCAGCGGTGGGAATTGAACCCAGGTTGCTGGTATTGTAAAACACTCTGCTAACCACTACAGTGCAGCCCAAACAGCAAGAAAAATGAAGAGAGGGAAAGATCAGATAAATACACATTGAACAAATGCAAGAATTTAATGTTGGTCATTTTAAAATTTCTGTAAGCAATCATCTAAGTGCTGGAATCAGAATGAACCTTTTAAATGATCTCCACTGCGGACTAGGGAAAATAATTGGCTTTACAATGACCATTTCTAGCCTGGACTTTGCAATACACAATGATAGAAAATGGTTTTATTTCAGCAAACTACAGCCTTTCAGTAGGCATGTTTGTGCAGGTAACTAATTGAGTTTTGTGTGTCTGCTGGTAGGTCAAATCGCAAAAGCTTTTCTCCCAATAAGCTTTCAGCCAATTAAAGTTCTGACAGAGCAACAAACAGTCTGAAGGAGAAACTCAGCAAGTCAAGCTACATCTGTAGGAGGAAGGGAACTCAAGATTCAAGAGTCTGCCCTGCCACTCTATCATGGTGGATTTATTATCCCTCTCAGCCCCATTCAGCCGATTCTCCAGTAACATCTGATGCCCTTACTTATCAACAACCTATCACCTTCTACTTTTAATATCCCCATTGACTTAGCCTCCACAGCCGTCTGTGGCCATGACTTCTACAGATACCCCGCCCTTTGTTCCAAACAAATGTCCTTCTTTTCTAGGGCTATGGACCAGGTGCAGTTCAATGGGACTAGGCAGATTAATAGTTTGCTACAGACTAGATGGGCTGAAGGGTATGTTCCTGTTCTGTAGTGCTCCGAGAAGTGCTCCTCAATATTCTCGAATATTGAAAGGTCTAGATAGAGTGAACGTGGAAAGGATGGTTCACCCAATCTAGGCCTTCCAATATTGGAGAGTCACTTCCAAACCTCTTACATATTGAAATGGAAACTGCATCGACATCAGTTCTGGGGACAGCTTGTTCCACATTCTCTTCACCGCCTGTAGAAAGAAGCTCCCCCTCATGTTCTCCCTTAAATATTTCACCTTTCAGCCTCAGCCCATGACCTCTAGTTCTAGTCTCACCCAATGTCAGTGGGGAACCCTGCTTGTATTTACCGTACCTATTCCCTTCACAACTTTGAATATCTATATCAAATCTCCCCTCATTTCCCTATGATCTAGGGAATAATATCAAATCTCCCCTCATTTCCCTATGATCTAGGGAATAATGTCAAATCCTTGTAAATTTTCTCCGTACTCTTTCAAACTTATTGATATCTTTGCTGCAGGCAGGGGACTGGAGTCACTGTGTAAGTCCTACCCTGGTTTGTCCTCTCAAAATGCAAAAAAAAATCTTCATAAAAATCCACCCGCCATTTTTTTTCAGCCTATCTTTCCATCTGGTCTGAATCCCACTATAAGTTTTGATAGTCTTCCTAGTTCTCCATTATACCCCCAATCTTGATGACCAAACATTTATCCTCTCCACCAGCAATATACCACGACTCTAGTGTGCGCCACCATCAAATTGCACTACTCACATAGGCCACTCCAGATGGCATCTCCCAAATCCACAATTTCTGCCACTTAACCGGACGAAGCAGTAGGGAGCCCACCACCACCAGCTGGTTCCCCTCACAGCAACCTGACTTCAACAAAATTTCACCATCACCAGGTCGAGTTGTCTATTAAAAAAAAAGGCAAGACCAGACGTTTTAACAATGGATTGCTTCGTCAAAATGCATTCTATAAATTTCTGAAGAGGAGTTAACTTTGGATGTTTTTAGATGGAAGTTCATACTAAAAATGGCTCAAGCATCGAGCCATTTCCTGCAATCTGACCTCAAATTCTGAACTGATTTTTTTTTAATCTTCTTTGCAATTAAAGTATGGAAAATGGAAGAAATTTAAAAAAAATTCACATCTTATAGCTCGCTCCTATTTCATTTTTGGACAGGTAGGGGAACAGTAGTCATGATAGTCCACACAGACTCCAGCTTGTTGCGCAGAGCGCATTACGAATTAGTGCAAAAATTGTATTGGTTTAGGAGAGACTCGTAACAAAGTTAAAAGTAAATTTATTATCAAAGTACGTATATGTCACCATATTCTACCCTGAGACTCATTTTCTTGCAGGCATTCACAATTGAATAATGACGCTAGAGAATTTATGAAAAAAACTATACATAACAAAGACGGCCAAATTACCAATGTGAGAAATTGTGCAAATAATAGATTTAACAAGTAAACAAATAATACTAAGAGCATGGGTTGTAGAGTCCTTGAAAGTGAGTCCATAGGTAACGGGGTAATTTAGCGATTTAACTGTGTTTTTTAGCGGAGTTGATGTCGACAAAAGCGGGGGGAACAACCGGGTCTGGACAACAGCCTGCCTTAGAAATGTGTCAAATGATGTTTGCGCAGAAACCTGTCCAGATACTAACTTGCTTGTTGAGTAAAGGAAGTGTTAATTAAGTGACACAGGACTCCTTTCACTCGGCCTGATTGCGTTGTTTGGCTGCTTCATTAGTTGCATCGAGTGTATCAGTACATGACAGCAGGGCCAGGCCCAGATGAGGTTAGAAGTCGTATTGTGACCAGACAACAACACATGGAAACTGAATAAAAGAACATGTAATGTGATTTAAGTACCATGACCAAATTCTATTAAAGGTAGCATGGTTACCGAGACAAGAAAGAAAGCAATCTCTAAAGAGATGTATTTCTCCTAGCGAGGAGTACACCAACCATCTGGCTCCGGGTCTGGCCTTATCGCCCACTATAGAAAAACTCAAGTCTGTAAATAATGACGTTACCCCTCAGGGAACTTACTGTAGTCAAAACTGTATATTTAAGAAAGCCCTTACAGATGAAAAGGGCTATAACGTCTGGACACCTTTTCAGAATGCATATTTAAGTTAGATTTTTAGTATTTTTATTACTTCTACTGCAATTTGATTGCATTGATGTTTTAACATTTAACATAACCATTTATTATTTAATCTACAGAACTGTTTTTTTAAATTTTGTGTTTTTTTAAAAAAAATCTGGCCTTTGCAGTAAATTGTTGAAGCGAAGTTGTAAATAGTAAAGTATTGCTTAAGTTTATGGTTCAGTTAAAACACGCATATCGACCGAGGCGGGGCATTTGTCCCTGAACCAACAAGACAAATGATCATTGCCCGTGGAGGGATGTCTTCTGGACAGCGGTGACACTAATCGCATGCCAGATAATTAAGTATAATATTTACGTATGAAACCTTGCAGTAAGTGTATACATTTACCACTTTTAAAGCCAAAAGACGTAAATGCGTTGGCTTTAAGTCATGCACCAAAAATAATTTATTTTTATTTTGTTTATTCATTTAGGGAATAGCGCGGAACATATCCTTCCGACCCAACGAACGTCACCGCCCACCTAATCACCGGACAATTTACAAAGACTACCCTACTTTGGACTCTGGGAGGAAAGAGGGGCACCCGGGGATATTATAAAACATTTTTCATAAACACGCGAGAGTCTGCAGATACTGGAAATCAAAAGCAACACACATACAAAATACCAGAGGGTTTGTCTATCAATAAATTGTTTATGTATTTTGCTTATAAAAGCAACCAGCTTCGTCATAATGCTGGAATTGAGCAAGTTACATTAGAAGCTGGCCTATTCACTTTATTTTCGGAATAGAGGGGCGAATCATTCTGGCGAACAAATGCAGTGAGTTCAACACAAGTAATGGCATAAGTCTGGTCAGTCAGTTCCGAGTCCCTGAGCCCGGGAAATCGATAGGTTTCCATTATCAGGTTCGGGTGGGTCACTGCTCTGTCAATGAGCTGTTAGAGGTGGAACACAGAGGTGAGCCTGACCAGTCAATCGGTGCTGACAAGAGAAAAATATGCCGACAGTCGGTATGAACAAGTCGGGACACAGATTTTCACTTCATTTCTTGCCCAAAGAGACTTCTGAACAAGGGCATTTACAAAGCTGAGCACGCTCAGAGGGGCAGTCAGATTTACCCCTGCACCCTTGGGTTTACAATCACCACGTGTCGTTTATTTTCATGGGGCAGTAACTAAGGACGGCGGTGGGGGAAGATAAATTTGGTTGATTCAGCCTATTTAATGCATCCCAGCACCAACAGCTCAGGCATTTTTTTACTAAATTACTTTTGACATTATGCAGGACTGCGTGTAACACAACCTCCTCAATTCTTCACAGATTATAAATACTTTAAAATCCATTTTTCTGCACGCATTCCATTACAGATTAACATTCCGTGAATAATTTACTTACATTTCTGGGGCACATCCTTAATTCACCTTGATGCGTGGTCCTGAATTTCCCTGCCTCACGTTTTCATTCAACGTCAGGACAGCACTGAAGGACAGTCCATTTTGTTTGTCAACTTCCTCCACTTTGCTGGAGCTGTTGGCCACGCCACAGTTTTGGTTAGTTGCTTTGAAGTTTTTAAATAAGTACGTAAGACACTTTAAACTAACAGTGTCACGACATATAAATCTAAATATTGGGCCAATTCACAGTGTAATTAAGACATTTTCTGTGTGTGCCATATTTAATAATGATTTTATTTATAGCTGTCCCACTCCCATCAGGGAGGAGTCTACGTACCATCCACGCCAAGATCACAAAACTCAAATACAGTTACTTTCCCTAAGTAGTAAGGCTGATCAACACCTCTACCCATTTACCCACCCGCCCACACCACCACTACTTGATCACATCATGTCAGAGTCGCCTTATGTACAGACACTCCAGTGCCTTGCGTCACTTTATGGACATACAAGCGACCTGTGTATAAAAGCTATCTTATGTATTTATATGTTTTATTATTATGAGCTTTATCTCATTGTTTTTATGCTGCATCGGATTCGGAGTAACAATTATTTCGTTCTGCTTTACACCTGTGCAGTGGAAATGACATTTAAACCATCTTGAACCTTAAACGGAATTGTCTGAGATGCTCTGTGGAGCGAAATGCAGGGGAAATTATTGCACAAAAGAAAGTTCCGCTGGAAAATGAAGTGATGGGTGCGGGGAAATTTCGCTTTAATGCTCTCCGTCTCGCTCTCCTTGTAATCTACCAATCGTGGTCGCAGGGGCTGTAGGGAATTCGGGTTAATATGTTGACAGACTTAACAATCCGGGGTCATGTTGCACAACACGCCTGACTAGTTTAGTTGAGTGCACCCCTCTGACAGGTTCTAATCACCCAGTGCCCTAAAGGCAGAGGTGCAGATAGGATTTTAATTACTGCATTAAAGACAATTTTGCCAGTACAAAATTGAGACATAATTAAGGCTCAGAATTTTAATAATTGTCTTAGCTAATTGGGCAGACAAGTATTTTATGCAGCAATTGTTAAACCCTGGAACGATTAGATAATTAGTATTTCAAAATGACTAAATTGTGCTCTTGATTACAAATTATAGACGAGGGTAGGCCATCGACCGGGCCTCTATAAATGCATTAAATGAAAGATTATTTTTTTGTTATAAGTAATGTTACGTTTCATCAATGACATTAGTTCAAGTGCATTCAATGAGAGTCTATTTATTAGAAGTATCAGTACAAGAATGGGCTAAATATATTGACACTGCGTGGGGTATGTTTTCGAAAAAAACTGGATTTCGGAAAAATAGCATTAACACGGCGAATTAAAAAAGCAATCATGCCTTGCTATTACAAATGGCTGAAGCGCGTCTTTCTCCAGTGTTGCATTACACGTGTCTTTGATGGAATGGATCGCAAGGCCAATATACGTCCCTTTGCCCACGCCGATGACTTGATCTCGTGTCCCGACAGGGTTTCTAACCCAGGGATAATGCGAATCAGTGCATTTAGGTTTAGATCTGCCCACTGTCTAGTGCGGTTACTCACAGTATCATCGTGAGTAGCGGGGGGAAACACCAATCTCCTCCCTCGCCTCCACAATTCTGGCCTTGTATTTGTATGTCCTGGGTAAACGTAGGAACAAGCAGCTGTCTTTTTCCTTTTCTTATCACATCGGTCAAAAAAGTCATTTGTTAGGTTGGATTAGACTCATTGTACGAAAGTGACAACTGAGGTGTCTTTTTTAATGTTGTGGGTTTTTTTAACTTCAGTGCCAGCAAGCTTTATTTGATAGTGTGATATGGCTGGCGACAATTTCATGGAGCTTACTCTGATATAGTTCTATCTATATTGATGAATGCAAGACCAGTTTGAGAAATTCTCTAAGACTGGACTGTGTCTTGATGTCTACCTACATAGTTTGTGTTATACCGTGGCAATAATTTCTCCATCGGTTTCAAACAACAATAGAAATACAACGCAGTCGCTCTGCGACCAAGACATCCAAGTAATAACACTATGCGAAGGATTATTTGGCGATTTCTGCAGATTGTGTTGTGTGAAGCTCCGTGAAGCACCTCTGGCGATGTCATTATTTTCTATTAATTACTCGCTAAAGCATGCCTTTAGAAGCGGGGATAGGTGTGACTGGGTGCTGGTCAGTAAGCAGCTGCCCCACATACCTGCAGGCGAAATGTGACCTCCTTTCTGTCTTTCCTTTTGATAAGTACGCGTGGTTAACCAAAACATTGTTTTTCCAAAAGATTTAAAGTAAGTAAAATTAGCAAATTTATATCTACTGTTGGACGGTCAACGCGCAAAAGTAAATCGTTATGAAATACACATTTTGTTTGCATTGAAAGGACTTGTGGAATAATCATGTATATAACTCATACATTACAGAAATCTAAATATTCTATACATTATTTAAAAACAGGGAATAAGTACTGAAATTTATCTGATGCTCAGTCTTATATTTTTGTATTTGTAAAATGTATGATAGAAATTGGCTCCTTGGTTTATCTAATTGGTGTACATAATACAAAAGCCATACATTCTAATTGCATAACGTATATGTCCAGTAAGGAGGGCATCAATTTACATCCCTGCGGGGAGGCTATCTTATCACTTTAAAAGAAATCCAATTTGGAAGACAACTCCGTCAAATTAACCTCAGCTCTATTTTCCTTGTAGGACCTCTAGCTTTACATTATCACTTGGCGTATGCCACACTTTCAAACGTATTTTGCTTTCCCTTTGTCACACACATTCGCCAGCAGACATGCAAATCTGCAGCCGAACGCGAGGGGACACTCTGCATTTACACAGAAGGGACTGTCAGTGTCTGTCTACATCATTACGGGACAGGTTTGCAAATGCACACGTGGTGGAGTTTTGCAAAGTGAGTCTTGAGATACAAGTGGCGAGCATTTTTTTCTCTACGCTTTATCTTACGAGTTCTGCTAAAACACCTTCAACGTCAAACCCGGGCAACGATGAGGCATGACTATTCTCTGTGCAATGACAAATTAGCAAGTGTGATTATGTTGTGTGAAAATGCGGGTCTTTTCTACCGAATTTTTTTTTTGATTGTGGCTTGAAACCAGTCAATGAAATTTTTAAATAAAAATAAAAAAAACGAAACCGTGCAGGTTGCTTGTCCATTTACACTGAATTCTCTCTCAGAAAGTAGTGCTAAAGACAATTCATTCGCCCTTCACTGTTGGGCGAAAGCAGTATCGAGGTTACGGCGCATCCCTGAGCAGCCGGTTAGAAAACCCCGGAGGCCTGTTAAACTCACCTCCGAATCTGTACGTGACAGGATATTTATTTGATTCTAACTTCCGCATGCTGCCCAGGGGCTAACCGCAAAAACCATGAAAGAAACTGCACCCAGGGACAAAGTAAGTAACAAACATGTTTCCAAATACTGTAAGCCAGCCACTGTTCTGGTGTGAGTTACCTGTTCAGTAGAATGAGCGGCGCTGCAGTCCCCGGCTTTCTAAATTGGGCATCAAAAACGCGCAAGAAAAAAAATGGAAACGTGAGAATATTTATGCTCCATCGGCAGAAGTGAATTGAATAAAAATATCAAACTACCCAATTCCTGGCAAACCACTCTGCATTAGCCATGATTAAGGAGAGCTGGAGCAATTAGTTTAATAAATTAAATACAGTTTGTTAGTCTTGCTAAGCGTAAATATCACAGGGAAAATATTTCAGTCCATTCATCTTCGCCCCTAGGAAGCAATTCGGCAGCAAAACTAAAAAAAGATCGCCTTTCTGACTTTATAATCGTTATCCGGACTGGTCAGGGGCCGCCTTTCACTCTGATACTGACAACAGGAGTGTGTTTGTGGTTCTTTAACGTCAGAACTGTTCAGAAAATAATCACTGACTGAATGAAATTACTCTTCCTGAGCCACTTCCGGTCTGAAGTGCTCCGGCTCATCATCAAGACGTCAAGTGTTGGCTGGAAGACTTTGGCGCCGAAGTAATCACGAAGGGTCCTGCGCTTTTGTTACAACTGACAGGAAATCTGCAACGGGACACCAGAGGATAGCGCCTATATTTCAAAGAACAGAAGGTGCAAAACAGACCGATTATTAGTTAAAAGCTGATTTATATACGTATATGATATATATTTCAAAAACTACTTTGAATTTCTGTTTGAAATGAGAAAGCTGCTCTACAATGACTTAGCCATACGTTGAAATAGCAATACAGAATTAGAATTAAATTGCTAACCTACAAATCTGAAATTATGTGGAATATTCAGGACTGAATCAGCGCCGAGAGAAAGTTCTTTGGCATTATCTTAATTTCAAAATGAGTTTACATTTATTGACATCTCAGTACTGAGTTTACAATTATAAATTCGCCATCAGGAAGAGGGAACAGCAGAAACATAGCGCCTTCCATCGCCGCACGGTGCCCAATGTCTCTAAGAGTACGTTTGAAATGTAATATCGGCAAACAGCAGGCGCACATCAAGATTCAAGAAACGGGATTGAGACAAAGATCTGATAATCTGGTGATGTGCGTCGGGGGTGGGGTTGATAAATATCCGCCAGGACTCCAGGCCTTTCTGCGTCACCCGAGTGGCCAAATAGAGCCTCGGAGTAGTGCGATTTGTGAAAAATGTTACATGTGACACTGCAGCGCGCTCTCAGTACTGCTCTGCCAACGTTAAGCTGCACCATGAACTCCATGAAAGTTGGACTCCCACTCTGAAACAGTGCTAACTCCCAACTAGGCGGGAAACTTTACCTGAGAGCGTCTGTTTACCGTTCTTGCGTTTTTCCCCCCCAATAAGTGAATTGATTGTGAATTATCAATAAGTGAATTACAGCCTAAAGATTTAGCAAGGTGTTAAACCTGGTTTCGGAGAAGCTGGTCGAGGTAGTGGTCGTATTGAAGTTGGAGAGAGGAGCAGAAATTGGCAGATCTCTCCCGTTATAGTTACATTATTTTTGTTAACGGTAGCGTAGCGGTTAGCGCAATAGTACCGCAGCGCCAGCAACTCGGGTTCAATTCCTATCGCTGCCAGTGAGGAGTGTGTATGTTTCCCGCCCTTCCCGAGGCCGCGTGAATTTCCTCCAGTTGCTCCAGTTTCCTCCCACATCGCAAGGACGCATGGACTACTTGCTGAAATTTGGTGACGCGGGTTCGCTGGGCCGCAAGGAGATGTTACCGTGATGTATCTTTAAATAAATAAAATTAGCCCAGTCACATCTTTTCATAGCCTTTGCTGATTTATTGTAAAGTTGCATTTAATTCTAAGTAGTCAAATTATATTGGGACATTGATTTCAATACTAGTTTGGGTAGAATTTAGATGAAATCCTACTCCTGCAAGCAGTTAGGGATCTACAACCATTTGGAAATTCGGCTTTCACTGTTGCTTAAGTGAGAATGATTAAGTTCTTAGTAACTGCTTGGCCGTGGAATCCGTAGTCCTGCATTTAAGTCACTTTTAAACACTATTTACAAGTCATGGCTTTATAATCACGATTGGTTTTAGATTTTATCGGTAGAATTGCCCGATATTGCATTTACGAGATTATTTGAACTCAGGGTAATTTTTCCACAGCCAGCAAGTGGAATGAAAAGTACAGCAAACGTTCATTTAGTGTGGTTTATTATTGTCACATGTATCAAGATACAGTGAAACGTTTGTCTTGCATACTGGTCATACAGATCAAATCACCGAGCTGGAATAAGGTAAAACAACAATGCTGAATAAAATGTAAAGGATATCGAAAAGTGCAGTGCAGTTAAACGATAAAGTACAAGATCATAATAAAGTAGACCGTGATTTATCTAGAAACCCAGTGAATAACTTTGGCGCCATCTACTTCAGATACACACCTTTATAATTTAAAAACGAGAGCTGAAAACGAGCCCTTGGAGTGAGGGGAGACGATATAAATCTTCTGTCAGGGGACATCTAAAACAAAATTCTTCAAATTCACTAAAGCAAGATGCTCAACAACCCCACAAGAGATAGCAAAAGTTGAGTTCAAGAATGACAAAGTAACTTACTTAAAAGTTTAGAACATTCACTTAATTCTATGATGAAATTTATACACGTCGTTGATTGCGTTGTGTGAGTCCCAATGCATTATTTAAAAAAAATTAAATGTCACATTTAGGTTGCAGTCGTCATCAGACATAATCATACTTAATTAGAGTAATTTGTCGTTTGGATACTTGATGAACTGCGGGCCCTGGTCGGAGTAGACATGGTTCCTCTCACGGGAATCAATATCGCGGGATTGTTTGGAAGTTCACAGTGCGATTGAGGAGGATTCTAACTTCGAAAGAGAATGCAGTTTACTAAGTTCGCCGGGCTGCGGGAGACTTTGGGAAGTCAGTAACTGACAGGAAGCCGAACGGGGAGGAAAGCGGCAGTCATACTCTCAGAGAAACTTGATGCAAATCCCACAGTCAGACAGTTTAGTTGTCGCACGGACATTAAGACATTTACACCCCAAATTCTTGCGTCTTGCCCTAGCAATTTCAGTTTTTACAAGGTAACGAGGGTAATCACTCGGAACACCAGATATCAATCAATTTCACGTCGACCTAGCAACTCCCGTAGCTCGACAGTTCTGGAGTCAACAAGCTGTGCTTTAAACACAGCCGCGCCAATGGGGACTCTACAGACTTTACCAGACATTACTCTCAACCTTATTTTGTTTCCTTTCCAGCGCCTTACGTTAACAGCAACATGCACCGTGCCTTCGGCCTCTTGCGTTTAATTAATTAATTGCAACATCATGACCTTGTCATCTCAAGGGAGTTATTCGGAAGGCTGGCTTCAGTAGCCTGGTCGAGCTGCCGTTATGAACGTTTCTTTTCTCGTACTGTTATATACTTGTATTTAGTTTGGTACTTCATACTTGGCATTATGTCTGGCTACTTGTAAACAAAACATGACAGGGGTTCACTGAATTTCCAATAACTAACTTTGACGTTAAGGTCATAACTTTAAAAGAGTGAGTCGGATCGTGAAAAGCGCCCTGACGGAAGACAAGTCCACCTGCGTTTTGCCAGGTGACCGTCGCGTTGATATTAATTTGAAACCAACACTTACAGTATAATCCAAAAGTGAAACACTTGCAGACGCTGGAAACCTGAGGTAAAACCAGAAAGTTCTGGAAATACTCGGCAGGTCAGACAGCATTTGTAGAGAGACAGAGTTAATGTTTCACGTCGATTACCTTTCACCAGAACACAAGACTACTTCCAGGTGACGAACTCTCTGCAGATTCAAGGGCTTGAACTTCACATCCAATTGACATCACTGGTCCACAGTCAGTAGAGATACCACTTTGTGATACAAGCTTTGTGGTGAGCCAGCCACTCCAAAATGTCTTTTGTTGTTGTTGTTGGCGTGATTCGATTTAATACTGTCGATGTTTGTGGTCATTTCGTCTCAGGGAATATGTTACGTAGGACAATTGGATAATGAAGTGGGACTGTCGTGAAAGAACCATCAAACGAATGGATTACCTAACCCGAATGTTCAAAACTTCAAACTGCTCACTCTTCCGACTCATTCGAAAGATAGCGAGTGTTAATTCACACAGCGAGGGTGGCTAATTAAATGGTTAATGTATGAGGAGCGTTTGATGGCACTGGGCCTGTATTTATTGGAGTTTAGAAGAATGAGGAGGGTACCTCGTTGAAAACTATCGAATATTGAAGGGCCTAGATAGAGTGGACGTGGAGAGGATGTTTCCTATAGTGGAGGAGTCTGGGGTCGGATGGTACTGACTTAGAATAGGAAGGCGTCCTTTTAGAACAGAGATGGGAGGAATTTCTTTAGCCAGAAGGTGCTGAATCAGTGACCACGGACAGCTGTGGAGATCAAGTCATTGAGTATATTTAAAGCGGAGGTTGATTAGTCAGGGCTTCAAAGATTACGGGGAGAAGGGGTTGAGAGGGATAATAAATCAGCCTTAATGGAATGGCGGAGTAGACGCGATGGGCCGATTGGCTTAATTTTGCTCTATTGTCTTATAGTTAATGTCTTTCTTTTCAAATTGGGTAAATCTGAATCATAGCGTCAATTTGCTTCTCTGGCAGAGAATTGCTCTGCTATACCAAAATTTAACAATTATGTTAATTTACGAACGTGTCTGTTTATGTTTATTGGGCTAATAGAGAAGTTAACAGTCCGCCAAACAAGGCAGGTTGTGCCCTTAATTCCCTGATGTGGTCTTGGCCTTCGCAGATTGATTTTTTTTAAAGGAAGTTAACACGTTCAGGCGACATCAAGCGCCGTGCGTATACACGGCGGACACAAAATACACAACTTTAGCCGTAATAATTTAAAACGCCCCATCCCTGGAAAGTCTACTACAGATGTCCCTTTTACCTTTCATTTTGCGAAAAATATTTGCCCGAAATGAATTTGTAAAGCAGAGGCACATCAGACTATTGTACAATGTATTGATGATTTATCAGTGTAAAGCGCAGTAATGGTGTGCTTTACATGCCTGATCAGTATAATTTGAAACAATTTGAGAAATGAGACGAGTAGGTTCAGAATCTGATTGGAACAATACACTATTGAGGGCAATTATAGGGTTTATTTATTTTCTAATCATGTCATATTAGACTGCGATTCAGTGGGTCTTGGAGAAAATATTTTAAACAAATTGTTGTGTGCTGGAAATGAAAAGACATATTTAGGTTTGGCCTCGGCAACAGGAAGCTGCAAGAATCAGATACATTATACAGTCATCATGTTCGCTCTTTATTTTGTTATATTATGGACATGATTATAATTGATAATATTCTTAATGGGATCATTTTAATGACTTCATATAAATGACGTTGGATCGATATATCCTTGCGTGCTTTTTAAGGCACGGATTTTTTTTAATTAAACATTTTATTTGATGTTTATATTATTCGGAAATGCGGCGAGTCAAACTACCGAATATTCCTATTATCTGAAGCTGGGTTATTCTCCTATTCAGATACTTGGCATTTCAATTCTCCAAGCCGTAGGAGAAGCCCATAGAATACCTGATGCGTCAGCGGGAAATTAAAAAGGGGGCATTCTTCGACTGCCTTGCTCCCGCCTTTAATACTCAGGCAGTTAGAAAGGTAAAAGACGATGACTGGGCGGGAGAGACAAGTCGAGGGAAAAGCTGACACATTAAAGAGCCGTCGCATGTGAAGCTAACAGGCGCATGCTTTACAAAATCAGATGCAGCTTTTGAGACAAGTAGCTTGTCTTATGCTTGAGTTTTTCCCCCTTGTATATAGTGTCAATCTTAGAAGAACCATCTCGTGCTTGAAGAAGTGCGTGGTTTCATATTTCTGTTTAACCTCTGCGAGATGCTCTCTCTATTTCTAGAGTTAGATGAGCGAACGACACGTTTCAGAATGAACAAAATCAGTAATCAACATATTGAGGGCTTATGTCAAAGCTACTTTTATTGACCGATATAAATGTTATTAATAAAGTAGCGCGGCCTAATCTATAGGATATATGCATACATGGTAAAGCGAATCACATTTATTCTGCAAAAATAATGGAACAGAAATAGATTTAAGATCGGAATGGCATCTGTAGGATTATGTGGTTGAACTTTTTTTTCATCTAAACCTCAGGGAATGATCCCGCGGAACTGCTTCTTTGTAAACATTATGCGCTGCAAAACCCGAGATACTCATTTCTTGAGAAGACGATCCATTTGTAAATGATATCCATCTCAGTCACCGGGGAAGGCTGATCTGGGATCTCCGAATGACTGGCGCAGTATTGCTCAGATTTTCATTCCGCCACAATTTAACAAATATACCCTTCCTTACAGGGAGCGAAAGTACTATTCTCTACACGCCCTTAACAAATAAGCTTACAGAGACCAGGGCTTATATTTGAGTGACCAGACGATATTTATCTAATTGGCTTGTTTCCATTTTTATTTTCTCTTTGAAGGCTTATTGTCCCATTATCTTGTGTTGCAAAATAGGGGAAAGATATTTCAAAATCTTTTTATATATGAAATGATAGTTCCAGTATTTACCATGTAACTTACGTTAATGGAATTAAGTATCTGCATGAAATAGGGGGAAAGGTGTTTCAAAACCTTCTTCATTGTATATATCTGCAATTGAGATGCTATTATTTGCCATAAAGCTTACTTTAATAGAATTAAATATCCGCACATTAAAAAAAACTAACGCAATGCGTGTGACATGTTTGTCAAATTGTGTGTTTCTGCACACCACACTTATGTGGATAGTAATTGTTAAAATATAATTAGTAAAATATTGCCAGGTAGAATAATCTTTTTCTCCGGTACCTTGCGTCCTCCTGGTTATTATTTGCGGATGGTTCATATTTTGGTTAATATTTTGTATATCAGACACGTTTTGTTTATTGTAATTTTTTTGCGTTCAACTTTTTCCATTGAAGAGCGCCTCTGTTAGCCTGCTGTTTTGGTTATTTGGAAATTTCCTAACCACTGTACGTATAATGACGGTTCTGACAAGGGAAGCCGCTGGAAAAGCGCTTTTCTGCTGGTATTGTGGGTTTTGTCGAAGTTGATCTTGATTTGAAAGCAGCACCCTGGATAGTTCCAGCACCTGCCATCACTTTGCATATCCAGTGTGTCATTAAAATATGAATGGCTCGACAAAACGCTCTCTTGTTACTGTAGTCGGCTCATTATATATTCCTCCTCAATCCGTTCTGTCAATGTTTGGTCGCGGTCCGCTGTAAACAACCGTGCTCACTCACGTTTCCCAACTCTGTTTATAATTAACACTTGGCAAATGCAAGCCGTAAAAGTGAAACAAATCGCTCTGCGTTCCGCGGAGCCCTTTTTTTTTGGTGGAGAGGGGGGCGGGTGGTGGACTATAATAGTTTGCGATTAATGCAGACTGTTTTGCTTGGGCCCCGGCCGCCCATTCGAAAGCTCCGAGCTGACAACGCGTGTAAATTTCATGATCATCCTGGGATTTGTCACCTGTTATATATTCTACTTACTACCTGTCACCAGAGGCGTGCAGTTTCTCTTCACGCCAGCCAATTCTCTCTTCGGTTCCTAATGAACACATGCAATCGTCCGTCCTTCACCGTCCCAAAGTTACAAGTTCCATTTCCTGGGTCTATTTTTTTTTTGAGAGATCTTAACCAGGTTGAGTTGCAGATTGTTTGAGGCGCAATTTATCTGATTGGTTAAAACTCATTGTATTTGCAAGTTTGTTTCCGAGTAATGTGTTTACCGCAGGATAAGTTATTGCATTCAGACATCGTGCCTGACACTATTGTAAAAGCTGGAAGCGGATCAATGAGAAGGTTTTATACGAAGTATTTTTTCATGTCAGTGCGGCATGGAATCAGCCTCGTATAGATCATTGTCTATACATTTCTTTTTTTTATTCATACATCATCATCATTGAAACTTTACGCTTTGAGCTGAGGGTTTCAGGATTTCACAATTTTCTTTCTGGCGTCATACATTTTATAAGATTACAACTCCCGCCCGTGGCTAACATCCTACATTCTAGATTGTGTAAAGTGTATCCCGCAATGTTGAAAAATACAGAGATCACACTTCTTAATATCCGCCTCCTGGCGAGCGCTTGATTCGACACATCAAAAACTTATTAAGGCTTTGGCTACAAGAGGGCAGTGCTTAGGGAGAGGTCTGTAGTCCGCACGAAGTCGGAAAGGAGCTGCATAAATCCATACCGCCGATTGGAAGATCACATTTCCAAAACAATGATCCCATTAACTATATTGACAGTCAAGCAAATGAAATTACCAGTCTTAATGCAAACTTCGGTCAGGGGCCTGGTCACTACCGGCTTCATGGCAGCCAAAATAAAGAAGGAGGTGACCTGCCACTGCAGGACAATATTGAAGGACTGGTCACTCTCAGGTCTTGGATAGAAGGTGGTTAATTGACGTGCCTTGTCTTTTGAGCCAGATTTTATTGAGCTCTGTTTTACATTCAGGGTTGGTTTCCAGCAAGGTCCCCAGGCTAGCCCTATCTTGAGTTGGTAATCACCATGACGACTGCAATCTATGAGAGTACAAATAATGGAGATGAAATAGACAAAAGATTAGCATGCCATGAAAAGTACAATAAGTTTCTTATTTAGCATTTAGATAACTGTCTTTGCTTAGGAGCAAGCTTCAAAGTTGAACCCAGTTTGGACCAAGAGGATTAATTCTTTCTCCAGCATGCTTCATTGAATCTCTCATTACCAAACTTTGTCTGTATTGATGTAAGATTTGATTGAAGATTAGAGCATTTAGTAAATCTTGCTTTTCTGCATGTATCAGACCTTTTCAAGCACAGAGCGCAATGCTCACTGGTCAATACCCTTACTTTTATCCAGCGTCTGCTTCATTTAAACTTAATCAACTCTATCAATGAACTGGAATGGGGAAACATCCCTGTGGTAGAGTGTTGTTCTTTTGTTAGATAATTCTTGCTCCCTTTCCCAATCTGTTAGCATTAAACCTAAAATCACACTATGATGAACTATTTCAATCAATATGGTAATCAAAGTTGGTCTGGGATATCTGCAGGCAGTGCTTTCAGAAGTGAGAAGGAGGAACTGTCAAGATTGTAACATCATATTGCAGTGTCTTGTGAGTCTGTTTCCCTCTGCTTTCCTGTATCAGTGACATTGAATATCATTCATAGAGGAAAATGATGCATCTTTCCAGGGACGGCTCATATGTCATATCTAGAGAGTAAAGCCAACTGATTGGGTGTATGAATTATCTGGGTAGTTGCAGTGAGTTATTTGCGCTGTTTCATACCAGTCAACAAGTTTCCAAGGTATCATTCAGATCCATCAAAAATGACAGGGTGCATGTGAAGCTTTTACTGTGCAAATCTGGACCTCTTGTCCTTGCCTTGTTGGCTCTTACATCTGTACATCACATTTATACTGCTACCAGAAGAGCAATTTCAAAAATATTTGCAAGGAAAATGTATTCTTCCATCTGTTCTCAGGATCATAAATGTGCCATCTTTGGAGTCTTACCAATCTTAATAATATCTTTAATGGTCAACGTGCATGTGATATACAGCACTCTATAAAATACAGGTTTCACATCGTTCATTGTACTGCAGTTTATTAGTGTTCTTGGCTTTTCCATATGTTACAAGAGCAATGTAGGGTATATTGATGCAAATTTTGTTATAAATAGTGAAGGAAGCTAAATTATATGGGCTTTGCAAGCAATAAAGAAAGATTTTTTAATATAGCCTCTCACAATTTGACAGTTTCACAACTGCATGATGTTCTATCTACTTGCTATTCAGTCAGCTTCAAGAGAAACCAAAATATGTATACAAAACAACAATGCGAATATATTCTAAAGAACAAAATAGTGTGCTTAGAATTAAAGGCAATGTGTGTTACATGTACAGATTACTAAATTAGTACTAATACGGCCTTAAGAGTTAATTTAATTGTTTGAGGAGACAATAATGTTCCACCTTTTTAAAATATTATGAAGTGACTTATCACTTGGAGTGTAAGACATTTAGAGAGAAATATAAGCCAGTTCTGTTGCTTCAAAGCTTTTTTTTGTCTTGACAATGATAAAATATGGATGATAAAATATGGAGCTTGTTGAAACTGGATGAGCAATGGAAGCCATCTTAAGGAGTTAGTGTTAAAATGAAATTTTGATTTGCATTCAATATATTGTTAACACGGTAGGTAGTGCTTAGTGCCAGTGACCTGGGTTCAATTCCCACTGTTGTCTGTAATGAGTTTGTACAGTATGTTCTGACTGTGTTGGTTTCCTCCCACATTCCAAAGACGTACAGGTTAGTAAGTTAATTGGTCACCTAGGTGTAACTGGGCAGTATGGGATCATTGGGCCGGAAAGGCCTGTTACCGTGCTGCATCTCTAAAAAAGTTAAATAAAACATAAGCTGATCAAAGGTTATCAAAACTTTTGTAAACTTATCCTTAATATCTCTGTAACATTATCATACACCAACTGTATTGCCAGTTTTTGATTAATATCATACTTAAAAATTGGATTGTCAATGAGCAATGCTTTGCACTTGTGTGTGGTGAGATTGAGCATTGCTTGAAGAGAAGGGGGCAGTTTACTTTAATGACAGGCATTTCTGGCCTATTCCAAGCAGATACAGACTTAAACTGTTGTCTGCAGCGCAACCATTTAGTTTCTTTCACCTTATGTATTGGTAAAGCATGCTTGTTCTTTTGTATTTTTAACCCTTTAACATCTTCATATTAAGTTAAATTCAGCTTCAGTGTAATCAATTTAGCGAGGAATGTCACATTCTTTACCCGTTTCTAATACTTGTGATCGAGTAGTTGGCTGTGGGAAAATGGATCTATCTAAGCATAAAACATCTAATTTTAATTTCATTTTAGCAAAACAACAGTGACTGCACTTGAAAAATAATTAGTTGGTTGTCAAGTGCTCTGGAATGCCTAAGGTCATGAAAGGCGCTAACCAAATGCAGATTCTTTCTTTTCTCATCGTACAAATGCCAAACCACTCCGATAGCGAAAAGAGAGTGCAAGCTGATACAGGAAACAAACATAATAATTGTTGGTTATCGTGTCTAAGAGGTCTCTTGTTTTGTTTTAAGTTGCAAGACTAAATCATCTCTGAGATTGTAAGTGAGGTAAATCTAGAGACAGTTCTGTAAAAAAAAGAGGGAGGACTCTTAGAGGCTTTATTTGCTTCAGTTATGTGGAGCTAATTCAAAAGAGTATGCATCGATCCTTCCATTTCTGAGTGGTCAGGGTTACAGGTCTGAGTGGAGGTTAAGCAAACTTCTGCACCTCAGCTGACCATCTATCTCAGTGGGTGGACCAATAGAAAGATACCTACCTGGAGGCAGAAATGAACAGACAGACTTTGGCCATCAGCCAGTGCTGTGTTTCCTGTGGTTGGAAGTTATCCAGCACGAGTCTAAATAAGAACTGACGAAACTCATCAGTATATATTAGGCAGGCTGGAGTAGTCTTTTCCACTGGGACTTGAAGCTACCAGCAGAGATATGTAACAAAACTCCCCCCCACCATCCCCATTACTGTGTCAATAAATATATATGCCTCAGTAATGCTTTGCCTGTTTGCAGATTGCCATTAGTGAAAGTTAACTCTTATTTTAATGTGGTTTTAACTCTGAAATAATGAAGTGGTCTCTGTTGGCTATGCTCTTGTCTTGAGTAATAATCATGCTTTTAAGATGGGATTTGGTACTGATGCCTGCGCTGAATGAAGGTGACAATTTATGAGATATTATACTGCAAAATAAAGGGAAATAAACTAGGAAAGTGTTGGACAATATTCCTCTGGAATAAATGCTCTTCCAGGACTCATTCCTGTCTCCCACACCAATGAACTGACCTCTCATTTGCACTTTATCATCTTTAAATATTAATGTAAATATACAGTTATATTAACATGATTTTAATTATTTAAGTAAATTCATGACACGTTTTGTTAGCAAAATAATGTTAGCTTTCATGATATGTCCACCATTTTTATTGTAACAAATGTGTTACAAGAGCTAAATAATCCCACGTCAACAGTGAATAAATTAGGCCTCTGCCTCCCCTGGATGTGAGTGGTGCTGGAGAATTGAACAATAACCAGAGGAAAGGGTCAGAATTAAATTCACTGATCATACTGTCAAATTTGTTGCTTATGGCAGCAGTACAGTGAAATAAATGAAAATATAAAATTATAATAAGATTTACATATATATAAATAATATACATACTGTTTATAAATTAAATAAGTAGTGCAAGAAGGAAGCAAAAATAGTGAGGTAGTGTTCATGGGTTCATTGACCATTCAGAAATTTGATGGCGGAGGGGAAAGAGCTGCTTCTGAAACACTGAATGTGTGTATTCATGCTCCTGTACCTCCTCTTTGATTGTAGAAATGAGGTCCTGGGCAATGGGGTCCTTAATGATGGATGCAGCCTTTTTGAAGGATGAGCCTGCATGATTATCTCCATCCTTCAGGATGGGAGAGGCCAGTACTTGAGTGAATAAGGCAAGACGGACTCTTCTGGAAATTATGGCCTGCGTTCATGCAATAATCTTGCACATTTTTTTTCTTCCATCACAGAGTGGTACCCACCAATAATGGAACATAGTCCTCAGCCAATAATGTATTGAAAGAATTGAATATGCTGGATACAGGACAGGCTATGGGCCCTATATCATTTCTGAGGTGTTGAAGTTACGTTACAGAATTGGATGTACTGCCACTCAGTGTGCTCCAGATATAAAACCATAAGGCATATCAGCAGAATCAGCCTATCAAGTCTGCTCCACTATTCTATCATGGCTGATTTATTATTCCTCTCAAACCCATTCTTCTGCCTTCTCCCATAACCTTTGACACCTTTACTAATCAAGAACCTATCGACCTCTGCTTCAAATATGCCTAATAACTTGCGTCCACGGCCATCTATGGCAATGAATTCCATAGATTCACCACCCTCTGGCTAATGAAGTTCCACCTCATCACTGTTTTAAAGGGATGTCCTTCTATTCCAAGGCTGTGCCCTCTGGTCCTCAACTCTCGCACTAATGGAAACTTTGACTTTCCATATTGACTAAATGGAAAGACACTTCGATTTGCCCCGCCCACAAAAAGGGAACTCATATCCATTCTGACCAATCACACCTTTATCAGCTCGTTCCCAATATCCAAAGAGTGAAGGGTAGAACATAGAACGGTCCAGCATAGTACAAATCCTTCAGCCCCCAATGTTGTGTGAGTCTTTTAACCCGCTCGAAGACCACTCTAACCCGCCTCCCCTAAATAGCCCTACACTTTTCTATCATCTAGCTGCCGATCATTTTCTTAAATGACTCATCTATTTGTGCCACCACCCCGGCAGGGTGTTCCACACACCCACCATTCTATGTGCAAAAAAACCTATGTCTGCTACTCCCCCCACCTATATTTTCTTCCAATCACTGTAAAATTATACCCCCCCTTCATAGTTTCAGGATCAATGAAAGTGCTGTCAGGCGGCACTAATGCACCAGTAACTGGTTGGCCAATGCCCAGATGCGATACATTCAGAAGCATTCGTCTCCAGCCTTAGTGCAGTGTTAGTCCATTTCGAGTTACAGCAGTGACTAACCTTAACATCAAGTTTACTGTGTGTGCTGTCAGGGAGCCCCTGTGATGTTGAAGTCAAAGGGTATTTGTGGAAGAACTCTCAGGTGGCTGGAATCACAACTAGCACAAAAGGTGATGACTGTAGATATGTAGATCAGCCATCGCAGCCCCAGGAAATGACTGGGCAGTGTCTAGACTGAAATCCCTTTGGCTGATTCATCAATCTATTTCCCTCCGGTACAGCCAGACATGGTGTTGCTTGCTGCTGGTTGCAAAACGCTCCATCCCATTCCCAATTTCTCAGTAGCTCATGCCGGCATTTAGCGGTTCCTAGGCAATGGGCTTCCACAGATAGATGTCAGGCAATGTTCATGCCGTAGTCACGCTGGAGAGTAGCCACTCTCACTATGCTGTCTCACACTTCCCTTTACTGATCAACAGCATCCCATCATCCCATCCTCATCAGCATCATTATCCACAGTCTGCTGTGTTAATGCTATGGCTTGTTGTCCTGTGCTGGGTGACTTTCTGACTTTCCCTAGCACCCCTGTCATGGCACTGTAAACACTTTAAAACTTGTTTTTATTATGCTGTTTACATTGTATGCACAGAAACATGGAAGATGTCTGAAGATGCTGGAAACCAAAAGAAACATACAGTACATAAAATGCTGCTTCTCAGCCGGTCAGGCAGTGTCTGTGGAAACGAATAAACAGTCAATGTTTCAGGACCGAGAAGGAAGGAAGGAGACGCCAGAATAAAAAGGTGTGTGTGGGGGGGGAGGTTTAAGGTAAAAAGGCTATCCAGATAGTGAAAAGTGAAGGCAAGTGGGTGGCAGAGGTCAAAGGCCAGAGAAGAAAGAATCTGATAGGAGGGGAGGGTGGACATCTGGAGAAAGGGAAAGAGACTCAGGGAAGTGCTGGACAGGTGAGAAGTAGTAAAAGGTCAGGGTGGGGAATATGGGGGGGCAGAAATGGAAGACCCTTGTGGAGGCCCCATGTGCCACCTAGGACGAAGAGAGGGAGGGGAGAGGGGGAGAAATACTATCATTGTAAATACTTGCTGGTATTAATGTATTTTTGCACATTTAATTCCATATCCAGATTTTAACTGCCATCTTTATTTCTATATACATCATTCTTTATAATGTTGAATGTTGTTGTTGTGTTTTGTTGCATGTCACATCCTGACCAGCACACCACAGCAAATTGCCAATACATGTAAATGTATATGGGGGCAAGTCTGATCCCTGATCACTTTTCTTCCTGAAACAGACCCGGAATATCATGGAATATTTTCTACTTACCCGGATAATCTTACACCAATCGTGAACATGACCATTTTCCATTTATTTGGATTCCATTTACAGAAATTAATGTGATGGACAGATTTCCACCTTCCTGGAAGAGGGTAGTTCCAAGAAAACTTCCAGAGTTAGTCCAGGACAAAGCCAGCCACTTGAGTGATTTGTTGAAAATTAAGCCTTTGCCCACAGACCCTCAGCAACATGTGCCACAGAATGCCCTTTCTTTGTTGAAGCCTTATGGATGGGAATTGCGGGCGTGAGCTACTTTGTTACCTGACGCCATGTGCTTGTGATAGTGCTGCAAGTAAGTTTTTCCATTGCACCTGTGCATCCGTGGAGTCAGAGTCATAGAACACCACAGCACAGAAACAGCCCCTTTAGTCCATCTAGTCTTGCCCAAACTATTAACCTGCATAGTCCCATTAACCTGCATTCGGACCATAGCCATATCCCTGCCATTCATGTACTCATCTAAATTTCCCTTGAATATTGACATCAGACCCACATCCACCACTTCTGCCCGACTCATTCCACACTGTCACCATCCTCTGAGTGAAGGAGTTCTCCCTTTTAACCTTTAACTCGCAACTTCCAGTTCTAGTCTCAATCAACCTCCAGAAAAAACCTGTTTGCATTTACCCTATCTATAGCCCTCGTAATTTTGTATTCCTCTATCAAATCTCTTCTCATTCTCCTATGCTCCAGGCAGTTAAGTCCTAACCTATTGAAACTTTCCCAATAACTCAGGTCCACAAGTCCTGGCAACATCCTTGTAAATTTTCTCTGCACTCTTCCAAACTTATTGATATCACATGTACTTGTGCCTAGATCATGCCTGATCATTAATATTACTTAATCTATCTTGCCATAGATCTGTTAACCTTAGTGTCTTTGTCTAATATTAGCTTAAACGGCAAAACATCATTATAGCTGACAGACAGAAATGATGGGAAATGATGAGGTGGCAACTTTTAGCAGCAGCTATTAAAAATATTGTTATTGTACTTGATAGAGAAAAGTGTGAGTGAAAACTTTGGCAACAAGATTGAAAGTCTGTGGGAAATCTGCACCACTTGCAAGACTTCTGTCAGGATACAAAAATATGGAATATACCGTGAATCTTAATGTAGCAGCTTTTCCAATGAGGGCTAAAAGAGGAAGTGAGTCACCAGGGCTGGTGAGGAGGTCCATTTGAGTCCAGATGTAGAGGTCCAAAGGTCAAAACCAGCGAAGCTTGGAGGCAAAGCTGAAGGTGGAGGCCCGAAGGAGTCACGAGGGTCTGGGTCACGGGTCAGAAATTGAAGCCCGAAGGTCAAATGTGTGATTGTTGTCCTAGGGTGAATCCCAAAGTCGGAGGCCCAGTGTCTGAGTCTGAGAATCTGGGGACAAGGACTGGAGGCCCGTCTGGGTGTGTGAGTGGTGGGTGGCTGGAGGGACAGGAAAGGGGCTTGTTTTGCTGCTGTTGTCTCCTTATATTTTTTTCAGAATCAGATTTAATATCACTAGCGTATGTTGTGAAATTTGTTGCTTTGCGGTAGCAGTACAATGAAATACACTGAATATTGCAATATTACTAAACCGACGGCACGGTAGCATAATGGTTAGCACAATCCATTTACAATGCGGACAACCCGGGTTCAATTCCCATCGCTGCCTGGAAGGATTTTATACGTTCTCCCTGTGACTGCGCTGGCTTTCTCCGAGTGGTCTCTGGTCTCTTCCCACAGTCCAAATATATAAATTAAGCAGTGCAGAAGGAGAGGGAAAAGTAGTGGGGAGAGGGAGAAATTTGACGACAGAGGAGATGAAGCTGTTCCGAAACATTGAGTGTGTTCCTTCAGGTTCCTGTACCACCACCTTGATGGCAGCTCTGAGAAGGTGGAATGTCCTGGGTGGTGAGGAATGATTGATGCTGTCTTTTTGAAGGTGTTCTGGATGCTGGTGAGGCCCATGATGCAGCTGGCTGGGTTTACAACTTTCTGCAGCTTTTTCCGATGCTGTGCAGTGTGCACTTTGTGTTTTCCTATGGAACACCGTGCGTGCTTTGTTAGCACTGGAGTGTGCGGTGTCACTTGCAGACTGCCCCCAAAACATGCTCGGGTGTGCTGGTTATTAACGGAAACGATGCCTTTTGCTGTATGTTTTGATATATGTGATAAATAAACCCGAATATGAATCCAAAGAAAATTGAATTAACCACCCAGACTTGGGCAAAGTACTGAAGGTTATGAATGGAGTATTTGCCTTTCACCCGTTTAAGTTTTGATTTTGTTTTAAAAGTGTATCTGATATTCTTACAGCCACTTTTTCTGAATATAATGGTCATATCAGCAGTCATACTTGGACAGGCTGTACAAATACACGTTAAGCCTGATTTTGAAATTGTACTGGATAACAAACCGGCTCCATTGCTGGAACGTTAATGAGGAAAGGTATTCTTTTGTGTGTGTTGTTGGTTTTTTTTGGAGATAGTAGCAGATGTGCCCTAGGTGTGATTGATTAATTAATGAGAATTAAGTCAGTTTATAAGATCAATGCAGTAATTTAAGCTGCAGACACTCAGGAATGGTAAGAGAAGCCGCTGCCATCAAGGAAACAAATTCATTGAAGTGTCTGAGCACTGTGTTAAGCAGGAAGGAACATCAATAGAACCTGAACTGGACATGATCACAACTATTAGAGTTTGAGATGATAATAAGTAACAATGTAAGTGTTCAGAGACACAAGAGGAGTCTGGATTCTGGCTGGACAATTTACAAATTACAATGTTGCACCTGTGTGTTATTTTTGCACAATTGGTCAAACTATTATTATTGTTCAGATGTTCCAAGAATGCTTAATTTAATTGTTCATTATAATACAAACAGAATGCGAGAACAGGCCAATTAAACCTATCTATGACATTCCATCATTTCAGTCTTTTCACACAGGATCACAGAAATTTCCGTAAGTACATGACGTAAGTACATAAGCAGAATTAGGCCATTCAGCCCATCGAGTCTGCTCTACCATTCAATCATGGCTGATTTATTATCTCTTTCAACCCCATTCTCCTGCTTTCTCCCTTTGACACCCTTACTAATCAAGGACCTATTGACCTCCACTTTAAGTATACCTGATGCCTTGGCCTTCACAGCTGTCTGAGGCAAAGAATTTTGCAGATTCACCAACCTCTGGCTAAAGAAATTCATCCTCATCTCTATTCTAAAGGGATCTCCTGTATTCTGAGGTTGTGACTTCTGGTCAGAGAATATCTCAATTTAGGCAACATTCTCTCCACATCCACCGAATCTAGACCTTTCAATATTCAATGTCAGGACAATGGAAGCTATTCTGCTCACAACTGGACCGGTGGTACTTCCACCAGACTCATAAGCTTCTCCAAAATCATTTTCAACCTAGAATTGACAAGAGCTCACACCCTTCCTGTCACCAACACCTTTATCTTGTTGAATTGTGTTCCTTGCTTTCTTGAATCATTCAGCCAGAAAGTGTGCTTTCCAACGTCAGACTACACACCTTTCTTTAATTCCCATGGAAAATGAACTGGAATTCCAGAATACTTGGGTGGTGTGGTAGGTTTGTAGTGCTTTTTAGTGCCAGCAATTGGGGTTCAATTCTGGCCTCCGCAAGGAGTTTGTACATTCTCCCTGTGACCACGTGGATTAACTCCAGGTGCTCCAATTTCCACCCACATTCCAAATACGTACGTGTTAGTAAGCTGTGGGCATGCTATGTTGGCATTGAAAGCGTTCCCACAATTGTAGGCTGCCCCCAGCGCATCCTCTCACTGGGTTGGTCGTTAATACAAATGAAGCATGTTTCAATGTGACAAATATTTATCTGTCTTCCTTGCTCAGCCTTTGCTTTTTGCTTTCTGCTGGTGGAAATATTTGTTGTTAGAAACCATTTACCTACATTTACAACGGCATTTAAAAAAAACATTATGGGAATTGTATACAAGCCTCCAAGATGTTGGGTTGAGATTGCAAAGGGAGCTGGAAAGGCCATGTAATAAGGGCAAAGTCAGAATTGTAATGGGGACTTCAACTTGCAAGGGGCTTGGGAAAACCAGCTTGGTGTCGGAGGCTAAGAGAGTGAATCTGTTGAATGTCTACGAGGTAGCTTTTAGAGCAGCTTGTGCTTGAGCCTACTGGGGGAAAGACCATCTTTGATTGGGTGTTGTGTGATAATCCAGATCTTATTAGGGAGCTTAATGTAAAGGAACCCCTAGGAGACAGTGATCATAACAGGATTGAATTCATACTGCAGTTTGAGAGTGAGAAGCATTAGTCATATGTTTCAGTATCACAATGGAATAAAGGGAATCACAGAGGCATGAGAGAGGACCTTGCCCAGGTGGAGGACGACACTGCCGGGGATGATGGCTGAAGTTTCTGGGAATAGTTCACAAGGTGCAGGACTGATATATTCCACAGAAGAGTTCTCAAATGGCAGGTGTAGGCAAGTGTGGCTGGTTATGGAAGTTAGAATTGCATAAAAACCAAGGAAAGGGCATATAAGGTAGCAAAAGTGAGTTAGAAGCTGGATGATTGGGAAGCTTTGAAAATCCAACAAAAGGCGACTAAAAATGCTGTAAGGGAAAAGATGAAATATGAGGGCAAACTAGTCAATAACAAAGCAGGATACTAAAAGATTTTTTCTGTTTTATAAATAGTAAAATGGAGGCAAGAGTTGATATTGGACCACTGAAAATTATGCTAGTGAGGTAGTAATGGGGTACAAAGAATTGGCAGATGAACTTAGAGTTCTTTGCAAGAGTCTTCACTTTGGAAGACATTCGCAGTGTGCCAGAGGTCTGTGAGTGTCAGGGAGCATGAGTGAGTGGCATTGCTCTTAAAGGAAAAAGTGCTAGGCAAACTGAAGGGTCTTAAGGTGGATAAGTCAATAGGGCCAGATGCACTGCACCCCAGAGTCCTGGGAGAGGCTGCTGAAGAGATAACGGATGCATTGGTCATGATCTTTCCAGAATCACTTGATCCTGTCATTGCTACGGAGGACTGGAAAATTGCAAATGTCACTTTAAGAAGGAGGAAGGCAAAATAAAGGAAATTATAGGCCAGTTAGCCTAACCTTAGTGGCTGGGAAAGTTTCAGAGTCCATTATTAAGGATGAGGTTTCAGGGTACTTGGAGACTAATGATAAAATAAGGCAAAGTTAGCGTAGTTTCTGTTAAGAGAAATCTTACCTGACAAAACTGTTAGAATTCTTCGAGGAAGTAACAAGCAGGGTGGACAAAGGAGAGGCAGTGGATGTCATTTACTTGGATTTTCAGAAGGCATCTGATAAGGTGCCACATGGGGCAGCTGAACAGGATAAAATCCTATGGTATTAGAGGAAGGATACTGGCCTGGATAGGAGGCAGAGAGTTGGAATAAAAGAGGCCTTTTCTGGTTGGCTGGACCGCTACTTTTCACATTGTTTGTCAGTGATTTAGATAATGGAATTGATGGCTTTGTGGCAAAGTTTGTGAATGATACGAAAATAGTCAGAGGGGTAGGTAGTGCTGAGGAAGCAATGCGATTGCAGCAGGACTTAGACAAATTGGAAGATTGGGAAAAAAGTGGCAGATGGAATACAGTGGGAAATGTACGATACTGCATTTTGGTAAAAAGAACAATAACGTGGTCTGTTATCTAAAAGGGGAGAAAATTGAACATCAGAGGTGCAAAGGGACTTAGGAGTCCCCGTGCAAGTCTCCCAGAGGTTCATTTACAGGTCGAGTCTGTGGTAAGGAAGGCAAATGCAATGTTAGCATTTATTTCAAGGGGAACAGAATATAAAAGCAAGGAAATTTTGTTGAGCCACCAGTCAGGCTGCACTGGTGTATTGTCAACAGTTTTGGATCCCATATGAATAGAAAGGATGTACTGTCATTGGAGAAAGTCCAGAGGAGGTTCATGAAGATGATTCTAGGAATGAAGGGGTTAACATGAGTATCTGGCAGCTTTGGGCCCGTACTCACTGGAATTTAGAAAAGTGCACGTGGATCTTATTCAAACCTATAGAATGTTGAAAGGAGGAGATAAGATAGATGTTTCTTCCGGCAGGGGTATCCAGAACTAGAGGGCACAGCCTCAAAATTGAGGGCTGACCTTTTAGAACAGAAGTTTTTTTTCAGCCTAAGAGTGGTGAATCCGTGTCGTGGAGGCCAAGTCCGTAGGTATATTTAAGGTGGAAGTTTATTGTTTCCTGATTGATCAGGACATCAAAGGATATGGTGAGAAGGCAAGTGAATGGGATTGAGTGGGATCCGGGATGAGCCATGATGGAATGGCAGAGCAGACTCGATGGGCTGAATGGCCTAATTCTGCTCCTATGTCTTCTGGCTTTATATTCACTTAGCAATGGCAACCACTTTTGTTGTTCACATACTTTGTTATTTATTTTATTAGATAAATCTTTGTTAAAGTGAGTCAACTTCCCTTTAACCCTCCACAAATTAGTCCAGAACAAATTACACCAAAGACTCTCGCAAATTTCAAAAGATGTACCATGGACAGCATTCTAACTGGCTGCATCACCATCTGGTATTGGGAGGGCTACTGCACAGGAATGAAAAAAGTTGGGAACTCTGTCAGCTCCATCACGGGTACTCACCTCCTCAGCGTCCAGGACATCTTCGAGGAGTGATGCTTCAAAAAGGCGGCACTAAGGACCCCCATCACTCAGGGCACAGCCTCTTCTCATTGCTACCATCAGGGAGGAGGTCAAGGAGCCTGCAGGCAAACAATCATTGATTCTAGAAGGGCTTCTTCCCCTCTGTCATCCGATTTCTGAATGACATTGAACCCATGAACACTACCTCAGCACTTTTTCCTGCACTACTTATATGTATAGTAAAAATTAAATACTGTAAAGTTCACAATTTCATTATTATGTATTGCAATGTACTGCTGCCACATCACAACAAATTTCATGACATATGCTGGTGATATTAAACCTGATTCTGAAATGATTTAACGATTAAAGTCCATCCTGATGTATTTTTGAAGAAAGTGTGGAAGAATGTTGGGAACAGATCGATATGGAATCCACTGGTCACAGCTATTACCAAGTCACAAAAGGCAGTAATTAAAGGTAAGTTTCTGAAACTTGGGTAAGACTGGCCAGACAGTGTTTATTTATCGTTGTTAGTTACCCTAGGGTGTTGGAGTCATCCATGTAGTGTGGGACTAGAATACGTCTATGATGTCAATGTTAGTGACGCTCTATCTCCCGTTGGCTTCCGCTGCTTGTGATTTATCTGGCTGAGCTCAGCACAGGGTTGAGGGAATCCTGCGTCTCTGGTTCCCACTCCAGAAATACCTCTGCAGAGCCACCACATCCATCTTACTCCTTGGCCTTTGTCTAAGGCTGAATGCAACTGTTCATAACCTCTGTCTCCTACATGACCCCGGGATGAACTTGTATCCTCAGAGCAACAAGCTACTGATGTCCTTTGGACCATCTGTCTTAATGTAGATCGTGTGAAATTCAGTGCAATAATGCTGTTGTGAGACTTTTCTCGTCATTGCTGGACTGTTGTTTGCAGAAGCTCCCTGTACATAATATGATACGATTCCTCGCTATAACAGAGACATTACTTATTTGGTTCTGAAGTACAGCACGATATCCCAGTGTTGTAGAAAGTGCAATGGAGATGTACATGTTTCAGCAGCTCTGAAAATCCTAGGTTCAAAAACATTCTCCTAAAGATCATCTTCCCCTGAATTCCAAGTAAGAATCAGAGTGTGTGAGTGTGAGTGTGAGTGTGAGTGTGAGTGTGAGTGTGAGTGTGAGTGTGAGTGTGAGTGTGAGTGTGAGTGTGAGTGTGAGTGTGAGTGTGAGTGTGAGTGTGAGTGTGAGTGTGAGTGTGAGTGTGAGTGTGAGTGTGAGTGTGAGTGTGAGTGTGAGTGTGAGTGTGAGTGTGAGTGAGTGTGAGTGTGAGTGTGAGTGTGAGTGTGAGTGTGAGTGTGAGTGTGAGTGTGAGTGTGAGTGTGAGTGTGAGTGAGAGAGAGAGAGATATTAGCGATGATCCAGATTCCATGGGCAGAGTTGTCAACTCCGCCTCTTTTCCAGTAAAACTAGGAGTTTGTGCACCAGTTAACCAGTTGCACACCTCTGTGCTTTAGCCCATCATTGACACTAACTTCAGTCAGGAGACTGTTTAAGTACCCTGTCATCTCTCATCTTCCCAGGTATACAGTCCACCATGCCTAATTTTCCTTTGCGTCGTCCTTCCATAATTGGGGACTGCCTACTGTTCACCCAGACTAAAGTTACATTTTCATTGCTTCAACACTGAAATCCAGGCCTAAACTCTTTCCTTATTTTGTGAGTTAAATAAAATCCTGTCTTAGGTGACTTTTTATCCAGTAATCTCTACAAAGCAGAGTTTTAATCCTAAATGAAATGCCCAGTTAAAGTTAAAATCAATCCCACAAGCCAGGGAGATGAAAGTGAGATTAATTTTTTGAATTCTGTGCTTGATGCTTGGTGGTGCTGAATGAAAGGGAAGTTAACATTAAAAACGAAAAGTAGACTCAGTGGCCATTTTAATTAGGTACAGTACATCCTGTAGGCATTTCACCTACAGAATTGCAACTCACTGGGTGTTTTTTTTTAAATTTGTTGTACCAATCTCTGTAAACTTTAGATTGTCATATGTGAAAATCCCAGGAGATCAGCAGTTTCTGAAATATTCAAACTACTCAATCTGGCATCAACAATCATTCCACAATCAAAGTCACTTAGATTATATTTCTTCCCCAAATGAGCCTCTTGACCATGTCTGCATGCTTTTATGCATTGAGTTGTGCCACTTGATTGGCTGATTAGAGATTTACATTAACGAGCAGGTGTACCTAATCAAGTGGCAACTGAGTGTATGTAATAGCTATCTTACGGCTGGCATCAAGTTCTTTTTAATGCTTGTCATTTCCAAGATCAATGTCAGTGATATGCAATTAAGTAGTAAACCAGACTGGTTCAATCATAACATTGTCACTGAAGTTTGAAGCAAATGTCTAGGGAAAGCAACTTTAAAATAAATTAATGTGAAACATACATCTGCACTTAGCAGTTATATTTCAGCTTCATATATAATAATTAGTTCTGTTTGTTTAAGTGTCCTATATTTCTGTCCTTGGAAACAAGCCACTTCTGTGTGGAATTTGGAACATTTTTAATCGGTTAAACAATACAATTAGACAGAGGAAACCTGCCAGAAACCTGCTTTATATTTTTATGACAAATGCTATTTATCAACCCATATCATGGTTCCCAGTTATAATCTTGTGGGACCCACAAACAATGTTCCCCCTAATTCTTAATGACCAGTGCGTACAAAAATCTTGTGCTGAGCAATTTTTTGACCTGTGACAACATTTGTGCACTGAATAATTTCTTCAACAAAAGAGTATAAACAAGCCAGTTCTAAAATCTGCAGACAAATCATCGCAAACTCCACGTTGTTGACACCATCTGCATCAGAAGTAAGTAAAGGAAATGTGACTGTGTATGACCATGAAACATACTTAACATGACAACAAGGTAGAGGGCAACAACTTTGTGTGCAGTTTAAATTCCTTTGTACACTAGTAACAAAAGGGGTGTGTGTATGTATATATATACATACACACACACACATGTGCTCATCTTGGAGGGAACATTGTCAACAAACAGTTATAATGATGGTATAAGACACAACTCTATAAACAAAACATGTGCCAATCAAGTGAATATTACACTCATTGTAACTATAGACCCAAATTGAGGAACGGAAAACAAACTTAATAAATAATGAACCTTCTCCTTACCAAAGGTGCATCTTAAATAACACGAAATTTTACCTTGGCAGAATTGTTGGGAGTTTGCAGTTTAATGAAACTATAGCTAGTGAATTTAAGTTAGTACAACATATTAAAAATCTAAGGTATAAATTAGAAGATGAAAAAGATTAGCTTTATTTGTAACCTGTACATTGAAACATACAATGAAATGTATTGTTGGCGTCAACAAGTAACGCAGTCTGCAGCCGGCTTGCAAATGTTGCTGTGTCTAGTATGCCTGTAACCTGTAAACCCTTACAAAGTCATACATCTTTGGAATGTGGGAGGAAACCTGAGCACCTGGAGGAAACCTATCCGGTCACCAGGTGAGCATACCAACTCCTTACAGACAGTGGTGGGAATTGAACCTGGACCACTGGCACTGTAAACAATTATGCTAACTGCTACCCAGCATGCATTTGAACAGAACATGATTTATACTGCGACATACAACATAGCTTGAAGGGGATTTTGTGTTTTTTTCCCTCAAAACTTCTCTACTATGTTGCAGCCTGAAGTTGGATCCAAAGGCATCAATTTTGTTTTTTCACTTCAGTCACATTGGCGTTCTTAAAGGAAAACATGTACTATATAGCGTATCTCAAAAAGTCTCCTTTTTATAAATTATGTAGTTTGCACAGAAGTCACGACTGAAACACGACATCTAAATGTGTGCAACACACTTCCGTAAACCTCCAAGAGGACCACAAATTTTGACGAAGGGTCTCGGCCCAAGACATCGACAGTGCTTCTCCCTATAGCTGCTGCCTGGCCTGCTGTATTCCACCAGCATTTTGTGTGTGTTGTTTGAATTTCCAGCATCTGCAGACTTCCTCGTGTTTGCCACAAATTTTCCGTAGGGTTTGGAGGCTTGCATATGATCTGGAGAGTTGCGTTGGCTGGAATCAGGGCTTTTTGCTTTGGCTCTTGGTAGGGCACCCATGCAGAACTGTCGGGGGGGGGGGGGGAAAGAAAGGACAGACTAATAGTGGTCCACCAGTCCTCCAGGTTTGGGGGTTCAGCACAGGGCTAACAACCCTGACTGGTAAAACAAAATGGTTATGGAAACAGCAATGAAGATTCCTTCTGCACCTGAGTTTGATGGTATTGCCCTGGGACTTGCATGACAGGGAGCGGTGAAAACCAAGAGGAAGCTACTGACATGATGAAGAAAGGCCTGAGGACCTTCATTGCTACCCTGAACACCGGATGGAATACAGTGTAGGAAAGCGCATGGTCATGCACTTTGATAGAAATAATAAAGGCATGGACTATTTTCTAAATGGGGAAAAAAAATCAAAAATCATAAGTGGAAAGGGACTTGGAAGTCCTAGTGCAGGATTCCCTAAAGGTTAACTTGCAGGCCGAGTTGAGAAGGCAAAATGCAATGTTAGCATTCATTTCAAGAGGGCTAGAATATAAAAGAAATAATATAAATGACACAAGTGGAGGGTGTTGTGGATCATCTGCAGCATTGTCAGAGGTCACAGCGTGACGTCGATAGGATGCAGTACTGGGCTGAGGAGTGGCAGATGAAGTTCAACACCGAATAGTGTGAAGCGGTTCATTTCAGTAGATCAAATTCGAAGACAGATTATAACATTAATGGCAAGATTCTTGGTAGTGTGGATCAGCAAGATCTTGGAGTCTATGTTCATGGGATACTCAAAGCTGCTGCACAGGTTGACAGTGTTGTTAAGGTGTATGGTGTGTTGGCCTTCATCAACCGTGGGATTGAGTTCAAGAGCCATGAGGTAATGTTACAGCTATATAAGGCCTTAGTTAGACCCTATGGAGCACTGTGATCAGTTCTGGTCACCTCACTACAGGAAGGATGTGGCTACTATAGAGAGTGCAGAGGAGATTTACAAGGATGTTACCTGGATTGGAGAGTATGCCTTTTGAGAATAGTTTGAGTGAGCTTGGCCTTTTCTTCTTGGAGTGACGGAGGATGAGAGGTGACCTGATAGAGGCGTATAAGATGAGAGGCATTGCTCATATGGATAGTCTGAGGCTTTTTCCCAGGACTGAAATAGCTAAAACAAGGGGGGCATAGTTTCAAAGTGCTTGGAAGTAGGCACAAAGTGGATATCAGAGGTAGGTTTTTCCACACAAAGTGGTGGGTGTGTGGAATGCACTGCCAGCAAAGGTGGTAAAGGTGGGTATAAATAGGGTCTTTTAAGAGACTCTTAGATAGGTACATGGAGCCTTGGAAAATTTGAGGTCTACTGTCTAGGCAGTTTCTAGAGTAGGTCACGTGATCGGCCCAACATTATGGACCGAGGGGCCTGTTGTGTGCTGTAGATTTCTATGTTCAATGTAATGCTGAGGTCTTATAAAGCATTGGTCAGACTACATTTGGGGTATTGTTTGCATTTTTGGGCCCCTTACCTAAGAAAGGATATGCTTCCATTGGAGAGGGTCGAGAGGAAGTTCACAAAAAAGACCCTGGGAATGAAAGTGTTAATGTAACAGGAGGCATTTGATGGCTCTGGGAGTGTAATTACTGGGGTTGAGGAGAAAGGGGGGGGGGAAAGAAGAGGATTTCATTGAAATCTATGGAATATTGAAAGGCCTACACAGAGTAGACATGGAGAGATGTTTCCAATAATGGGAGAGTAAGACCAGAGGTCACAGCCTCAGAAAAGATGGATATCTCTTTGGAACAGAGATGAGGAGACTTCAGCCAGAGAGTGGCAAATCTATGGAATTCATTGCCACAAAACACTGTGGAAGCCGAGTCATTGAGTATATTTAAAGAGGTTGCTGATAGGTTCTTGTTTAGTAAGGGCAAAATAGTGGATTCAGTCCAGTCCATCATGGGTAAAGCCTTTCCAACCATTGAAGAGGTCTACATGAAACATAGTTGTATGTAAACAGCATCCATCATCAGTTATCCTCACCACCCAGGCCATGCCCTTCTCTCGCTGCTGCCATCAGGTAAAGATACAAGACCATCAGAACTTGAACCACCAGGTTAGGTACAGTTATTACCCTTCGAACATCAGACTTTTGGACAAAAGGGGATGACTTCACTCAGCTTTAGTTGCCCCATCATTGAAACGTTCTTACAACCAATGGACTCACTTTCAATGACTCATCATCTCATGTTCTCAGTATTTATTGCTATGTATATTTGCATTGACAGTTTATTTTCCTCTTCCTTCTGGCTGAACACCCTACTTGGGCAGTTTTTCATTGATTCTGTTATAGTCATTATTCAATGGATTTGTTAAGTATGCCCGCAAGAAAATAAATCTCTGGGTTGTATATGGTGACATGTATGTAATTTGATAATAAAATTTACTTTGGGCTTTGAGCATAATAGGTTATGGAGAGAAGGCAGAAGAATGGGGTTGAGGGGGAAAATAGATTGGCCATGACTGAAAGACTGATTCTGATCCTGTGACATGTGGTATTTTAAACTATTTAACCATCACCAGTGATCTCACTTTATTGACCTAGCCTTTACAATAAGTCTTGTCTCTGATCTTCTACAGGAAACCTAGCCTAATGTTCCTTCCAAAGGGGGGCATCTTGAGACTGTGGAGCATTCCCTCAGCCCTGCATTATCGTGTCAGATCAAGCTTTCTGCTCAAGTCTTTGGAATTGGAGCAAGTATCACATTTGCAAGTTTGCTGGTACACAATGCTAGGTGAGAATCAGAGCAGGTAAGATGATACAAGGAAGTTTCAATTAAGTATACAGCATAAACTGAGTGTGTGGTCAAGAACTTGGCCGGGGTAAACTCGTGTAAAAATGCGAAGCTACCCACCTTGCACAAAACAGAAAAGCATAGTATTTTAAAATGGTGAGTGATTGGATAATGTTAATGTCCAAAGAGATCTGGGTGTCCTTGTACACACATTACTGAAAGTAATTGGGAAAATAAATGATATGTTGACCTCTGTTACATGATTTGAATAGTGATCCTGCTGCTGTCTGTAAGGAACTTGTACATTCATCTCATAATTCTGTGAGTTTCCTCCAGGTGCTCTGGTTTCCTCCCACATTCCAAAGACAGGTTAGTAAGTTGTGGCTGTGCTATGTTGGCACTGGAACCATGGCAACACTTTGCCTGCCTGGTGTCAGTGGTTGCATAACTGGGACTTGTGATATGCCCCAACTGCTCATATGACTATCCACCCCCTGCTCTCATGGCTTCACGTGACCCTGATTGGGGGTCTAAGCAGATGCTACACCTTGCCCAAAGGTGACATGCAGGCTAGCAGAGGGACAGAGTCCCTTACACCTCCTTTGGTAGAGACGTATCTCCACCCACCTAAAGGCCTCTCAAGCTCCATTATTGTATCTGTTTCCATGACTACGCCTGGTTCCTATTTGAGGTAACCATGACTCTGAACTCCTTTAAACATTTCTCTCTCAGCTTAAATCCATGTCCTCTAGTATTTGACATTTCCACTCCTGGAAAATAACTGACTAAAATGAATAAAGATTAGTGTTATTTGTCAAGTGTATGTTGTTACAAATGCAACAGCAATCGATATGAAACGGAGACAGGCTTTAAACAAATCCTGAGATTTATTAACCTCTGCTCAAAACTTAGAAAAGTAAACAAATGACTAACTTAACCGGAAGTTAACAATTAGGTGGCAATATCTAACAAACATTCAAACTTAGAAACTGTTCTTAACGAGTTCTCATCCAACTACAGACTTGAAGTGATAAATTCAAAAGTCCATGTGGTTTATACAGTCATTAAGGAGAGACCTCCCTGAAACAAACGATTCCTTCAAAGTAACGACGAATCTGCCAATCCCACAGCCAAGAGATGCCTTGTTCACAAAAATCACAAGGAAATAAAAGGAACTGACCTTTTGACTGGAGGGTGGTCACTGCACAAACCTTCCTGACCTTGCAGGGCTTCAACTCAAATGTGCATGCCACAATTCCTGAACGAAGTCACAAAGGTCTATCATTCCCCAAAACGCTGAACAACATTAACTGTATCCAATCCTTCACACTCATAACTCCAGTTATGCCATCACTCTTCGATACTAGACTGTAGGGAAAAATGAACGTGCAACAAACAAAAGCGGTGGAGCCTCCATACCTCTGACTGGAAACAACACCGTTGCACAAAAATAAAAATGAGAACTGCATCAGACCGTGGGCTTTGGTTTTAAGTACCATTTGGAACATGCCATCACGTGACATATCACCACCCCATGGTCACGAGACAATTACATCATCCCACTCACAAGACCGTTACATCATCCCGCTGTCCCGTGTTCAAACTGTGGGTATGTAACATCGAAACGTTGAAGCATACAGTGAAACACATTGTTGGTGTCAACAATCATCACAGACCAAGGATGTGCTGGGGAAATCACACAAACATGTTTCCAGCACCAACGCAGCATGCCCGTAATTTACTGATCCTAACCCAGGCATGGGCAAATTACAGCCTGCGGGCCATATGCGGCCCGTTAAGCTTTTTAATCCGGCCCGCAGAACTTGATGAAATTATATTAATAAACCTTGTTAACGTTTTTTCCCCGCAATTCTGGCGTTTTCCCAATAGATGACACACTCTATATACATTTGTGGTGACCCATTTCCTGGCACATCCAAACCAGCTCACAATTAGCCAGCGTTCCAGCTAAGGGAGATAGCCTGCGGGGATTTGCGAGCACAGAGCTTTGGAGCCTCTGCGCAGGGGGGCAGGTTGAGGGAGCCTTAAAAGTGAGGCTGTGGATTTCGAATAAAGTTTTTTTCTTCGACTGCAGTTACCGACTCCGTGTCGTAATGTTAGCGCTGCATGTAGCACACTGCTACACACTGACCTTTGTTGAGGTGCAGCATATTACTCCACATTTGCACTTTACTCTTTGTTCGGCTCGACCTATTTGTGTGAACAGGCATTCAGCGTCATGAACATCAACAAAGCCAGCCACAGATCCAATTTAACTGACCAACACCTCAGATCCATCCTGAGAATCACCACAACAAAACTAAATCCAGTCTTTGATGCACTGGCTAAAAAGGGAGACCAACAACACTGTTCCCACTGAAATTAAAAGTAAGTTTCTTCATTGTGTTATGAAAAAAATGCATTTGACATTTTTTTTTCAATAAGCCTTACATGTTACATGTCATTTCTGTTAAGTGATGGACATGAGTAGTGCGCAGGTGCATGTACGTTCTCAAAATAAAAAAATGATCAAATAACGCGCTCCGCATACTGGCCACTGTTCTGTCATTGTGCGGGTCGTTGTTGAGTTTTGGCACAGGGGACAATTGAATAAGAAGGAGCAGGACAAGTAGACCTGCATCTCCTACCGTTTTTGAAATAAAGACAGTCAGGAGGAGAGTGATGATGATAATATCTTGAAGGATAACAGAATTTTCAGTGCTTTAAAATAATAACTGTTACTATTAAAAAAGCTGTATTTTATTCATTTAATTTTCAGTGTTTTAAAAGTCATTTCAATAAATAGCTAAATACCATGGGACTTCAAAGACAGATATTTTGTTGTAATGCATTTGTCCATTTTCAATTGAAATTAAAGCACATGTTTTCTACATATCCCATGATATTTTATTTTCTCTTTTGAGGTGTATTACCAAAACACTGTCCATCTGCTCCTGGTCCCACCCCCCTGTCAAACTTTAGAACCCTTTGTGGCCCACAAGTCAAAAAGTTTGCCCACCCCTGTCCTAACCTGATGGTTCAGTGGTTCCATTTGACATCAGAGAATGTATACAATATACAACCTGAAATTCTTGCTCTCCGCAGACATCCTCAAAACAGAAAACCCCAAAGAATGAATGACAGGAAAAGTATCCTGCCCCCTTCCATGGACAAGCAGCAGCAGTGGTGTCAGTGCTCCCCGCCCCCCCACGTATTTGAGCATAAACCAGCAGTATTCCCACCACCCAGCATGCAAGCAACAGCAAAGCCCCCAAAGAGACACCATGGTCTACAGTACATCAAAAACCTACTGCTTATTCCAACAATTTGACATCCCTCAGACAGATATTACTCCTTTCGCGGTGAGGGGCACAAACAGAATCATAGGAAGTCATTCCTGCCTGTGGCCATCAAACTTTACAACTCCTCCCTCGGAGCATCAGACACCCTGAGCCAATAGGCTGGTCCTGGACTTGCGTCCACTTGGCATAATTTACTTATTATTTAATTATTTATGGTTTTTATATTGCTATATTTCTACACTATTCTTGGTTGGTGCGACTGTAACGAAACCCAATTTCCCTCGGGATCAATAGAGTATGTCTGTCTGTCGCTGTTTTGATGTTACATTCACAGTCTGAAGTGTCGCTCTTTTTCTTTGTTCCCCCAACTGGAGAATAGGGAGGGAGGGAGGGAGATATATATCATGATCACCCGGTTGCAGGGACTTCTAGCAGCCTCTTGCTGTCCTGATGAACTGGCTCCCTGTGACTCCATCTCTCCGCTAAAGGTGTATTTTGCATGTAGAGGAAACTGGAGCAAACAGAGGAATCAGAATATTATCACTGGCATGTGACGTGAAATTTGATAACTTAGCAGCAGCTGTTCAATGCAATACATAATCTAGCAGAGAGAGAAAAATAAAATAAAACAGATAAACAAGTAAATCAATTATGTATATTGAATAGATTATTAAACCATGTGGTGGCACATCAAGTCTCTGCCATTTCATCATGGCTGATACTTTTCCTCTCAGCCCTAACCGCCCGCCTTCTCTCCGTATCCTTTAATACCTTGACCAAACAACCTCTGCCTTAGGTGCACCCAATGACTTGGCCTCCACAGCTGCCTGTGGCAATGAATTCCACAGATTCACTACTCTCTGGCTAAAGAAGTTCCTCCTCATCTCCACTCTAAATGGATGTCCCTCTGTGCTGAGGCTGTGTCCTCAGAACCCATGGGGAGAACATGCCGTCTCCTCAGAGACAGCGGTGGGAATTGAACTCCAAACTCTAATCACCGGTGCTGCAAAGCATCACGTTAACCACAGCGCTACCCTGCCCCTAGGTAGACTACCTACATCTGCATATCACAATGTTTTACGCCTCTATCAGGTTTAGTGAAGATCTGGCAGATTAGTTCCAGGGATGCCGAGTTTGCTATTTGAGGAAGGATTGAACAGATTAGCCTCATTCTCTAGATTTTAGAAGACCAGAAGGTAAATCTGTTTGCAAGTTCCAAAATGTTGACACGAGGTAGAGATGTTACCCTTGGCCGAAGAGTCTGGAGCCAGTGGTCACAAACTCAGAATGAGGGGGAGACCACTTAGGGTGGGGATGAGAAGAAATTTCCTCATGCAGTGTGTGGTCCTCCCTTAACTGAGCCAGCCGAGTTCATTTAAGCAGAGATTGATAGATTCCTGAATTTTAAGTGACTAAAGGGACATGGGAATAATTTAAAAGCCCACAAGCATAGATATATAATCATAGAGGCACAAAGCACAGAGCTTTTTGGCCATTGAATCTGCAGTAAGCATCCAGTTGCAAGAACTATGCACTGATCCCACTTTTTATTCTCCGCATTTCTCACAGATCCCTTTCACATACACACTTGGAAGCAATTCTCAGTAACTAGTGAACCTTCCAACCTGCTCATCTTAGAAAGTGAGAAGAAACAAGATGAAACACAGAATTGCAGGGAGAGTGTGGAATCTAGACACAGGCAGCAGCCAAAGTCAGCTTTGAACTTGTAAGGTGTCTTTTTTCCCTTTGCTTTTCTCACTTCCTTCAATGTGGGGCGGTAGTGTGTCGCTTACTGTAACACTTTTACAGTGCCAGTGACTCAGGTTCAATTCCCACCATGGTCTGTGGAGAGTTTGTAATTGGGTGATGCAGGTCAGTTGGGTCAAAAAGGCCGATATGGTGCAGACCTCCCCTTGTTCCCAATCAATGGCCTTAGCTGTATATTGAATTTTTACCACAAGGGCAGCCCTGAAAATGATCAGCTTAAGTCTGCTGACTGCTGACATAACTTTTGTAAGGTATGTAAAAAACATAAAATAATCAGGGGAGAAATGTAGGAAAAAAAAACAGGGGACATGCTTTTAGGTTGAGTGGGGGTGTAAGTTTAAAGGCGATTTGAAAGGCAAGTTTACACAGAGTGTGGCAGGTTTCTGAAATGGGTTACCGGAGTAGTAATGGATGCAGGGAGCTTGGTGGAGCTTAAGGATTTTAGATCCACACATGAATATCAGAATCAGCTTTAATATCACCAGCATATTTTGTGAAATTTGTTGTCTTTGCTGCAGCAGTACAATGCAGTGCATAATAATAGAAAAAACTGAATTACAATAAGTATGTGTATACAAGTGTGTAATAGTTAAATTAGTGCAAAAATTAAAATTTAAGTATGTATGAGGTAGTGTTCATGTGTTGAATGTCTGTTAAGAAATCCGATGGCAGAGGGGAAGAAGCTGTTACTGAATCATTGAGTGTGTCTCGTCAGGCTTCTGTATCTCCTCCCTGATGCTAACAATGAGAGGAGGGCATGTCCTGGGTGATGGGGGTCTTTAATGATGGATGCCAACTTTGAGTGATCACTCCTTGAAGAAGGGGTTCTAGTGCCCATGATGGAGCTGACTAAGCTTACAGCTCACTGCAGCGTACTTCGATTCAGGCCAGTAGCTCCCCTCCAGCCCCAACTCCAGATGGGGATGCAGCAGGTTAGAATTCTCTCCATGGTACATCAGTAGAAATTTATGAGTGTTTCTAGTGACATATTAAAATCTCCTCAAACTCCTAATGAAATATAAAAGGAATGATACAAAGGAGGAGGATGTTTGGTATAAACTGGAAACAAGAAGTGGCCTAACATTGTGGACCAAATGACCAGTCCAGTGCTGCACTGTTCTATGTTCTACACTGGGATAACTGATCAAAGGAAGTGATTCAGAAATGACAAAGAAGGAGAGAAGTGAAGAAGATTATAAGACAAATTCTATTTAACTAATTGGCTACACCTCAGCATTTTACATGCATATCCGAAGACAAAGTACATTCACCTGTAATAGCATGTTTTCTCCTTTCTTAATACTGAATACTCACACTCATCCATTCAGTTTTGGTGACACCATCAACACAATGGGCTGAATGGCCACATGTATTTATGTGGGGTCCCTATTCTGGGCTGAGATAATGAAAGGAGGTGTGGCCACTCATTAGTGCCCTACTGCTCACGTTGTAAGACCTACCCTGGTTGGTCCCCACAAAGTACAACACCTCACACCTGGCTGCTTGAAATTACATCTGACATTTTTCATTTCATTTTTCCCCCAGCTGGTTCAGATCCTGCTGCAAACTTGGATAATCTTCCTCCCTAGGTACTGCACTCCCCAATTCTGGTGTCATCTCAAATTTGCTAATGCAGTTTTAGTGTGTCATATGTTTCAATGTACATGTGACAAGTAAGAGGTGGAATAGAGGGATCTGGAAATACAGGTCCATAATTCCTTCAAAGTGCTGTCACAGGTGCATAGGGTCGTAAGGAAGTTTTTTCTGCATTGGCCTCCATAAATCAAAGTTTTGAATACAGGAGTTGGGATTCTATGTTGAAATTTGGAATGTTGGGTGCAATTTTGGTCACCCACCTGCAGGAAATATGTAAATAAATTGAAAAGGTGTAGAGAAATTTTACAAGGATGTTGCTGGGACTTTAGGACCCGAGTTATAGGAAAAGGCTGAATAGATTAGGAGTTTATTCCCTCGAACACAGAAGACTGAGGGGAGATTTGGTAGAGATATACAAAATTATGAGGGCTATAGATAGGTTAAATGCTGGCAGGCTTTTTCCAGAGGGGTGAAAGTACAATTGGAGGTCATGGATTAAGGGTGAAAGGTGAAATGTTTAAGGAGAACATGATGGGGAACTTCTTCACTCAGAAGGTGATGAGAGTGTGGAACGAGATCCCAGTGCAAGTTGTGGACGTGGTTCGATTTTAGCATTTAAGAGTAATTTGGATGAGAGGGATATGGAGGGTTGTGATCTGTGTGCAGGTCATTGGGACTAGGCAGATCAATGATTCAGCACAGAATAGATGGTCCAGAGGGCCTGTTTCTGTGCCGCAGTGTCCTGTGACTCTGGTTCTATGATCACGTCACGGGAGTAGAATTAGGTTGTTTGACCCATCGAGTTTGCTCCGCTCTTCAATCACGGCTGATTTATTATCTCCATTCTCCCTGCCATCTTCCTGCAGCCTTTGAAACCCTTACTATTCAAGAAGCTATCAACTTTCACCTTAAATGTACTAAACGACACGGCCTCCACAGCCATCTGGAGCAATGAATTCCGCAAATCCATCATCCTCTGGCTGAAGAAATTCCTTCTTACCTTGGTTTTAAAGGGACCTCTTTCTATTCTGCGGGTACTAGTCTCCCCGCTATCCTCTCCATATCCGCTCTATCTAGACCTTTCAATATTCGTTAGGTTTCAATGAGATTGCCCTCCCCTCCCCATTCTTCTAAATCCCACTGTGTACAGATCCACAGCTGTCAAATGCTTCTCATACATTAACCTTTTCATTCCAGGGATCATTCTTGTGATCCTCTGGCCCTCTCCAATCCTTTCTTGGTTTGGGGTCCATATTTCATTGTACATGTGCAATGAATGTGTGACAAATAAAGCTAATCTTCTTATAATCTCCTTTCCATCCACTGCTTCTTCCAGCCTCCCTACCCTGGTGAACACATACACACTTCCATTCCTTAGAACTCCAGTCAGATAGATTCTCTAGCCAGGCAGACCGCCCTGACTGATAGATGTGACAGAGTTCCCATAGGGAAGCAACCTCAAATCCCTTCTCGTGATGGCTGCCACTGGTTCATGCAGATGCTGGAATCTGGAGCCAAAAACAAACTGGAGGAGCTCAGTAGGCCAGACAGCTAGGACACAGCTCAGCATATCACAGAAAGCAGCCTCCCCTCCATGGTCTCTGTCTATGCTTCTCGCTGGCTCAGGAAAGCAAGATCCCATCCATCCTGGACATCATCTCTCCTCCCCTCTCCCATCGGCCAGATGATACAAAAGCCTGAAAACTCGTACCACCAGGATGAAGGACTGCTTCTATGCCACTGTTATCAGATTCTTGAACGGACCTCTTGTGCGATAAGATGGATTCTTTACCTCATAATCCATCTCGTTATAATCTTGCACTTTATCGCTTTACCTGCATTGCACTTGTTTGGAAACTTTTGCACTTTATTCTGCATTGTTACTATTTTACCTTATTCTAGCTTAATGCAGTGAGTAATGATTTGATCTATATGAACAGTATGCAAGACACTGTATCTTGGTTCCTGTGACAATCATAAACCAACACCAGTCGGTGGAGGGAAATGGAACGTCAGTGTTTCAGGTTTAGTTCTTTTATCCAGAATAAAAGATAGAGGGGGAGGTGGCCAGTGTAAAGAGGTGTGGGAAAGGAATTAATCCAGAGCTGGCAAGCACTAGGTGGATCCAGATGTGGATGCAGATGGAGGATGGAAGGGTGGAAACAGAATTGAGAACTGAATCTCACCTGGTCCAGGAACACCACTGGGATTGTGAAACGAGCCCAGCAGAGATTGCACTTCCTGAGGAAGCTTAAACAAACATCACTCCCCACTAACATCTTAACTACATTCTACAGAGGAGTGGTTGAGAGTGTGCTGACCTTTTGCATCACATCCTGGTACTCCAGCTGCAGTGCTGCCGACAAAAAAGCCTTGCAGAGGGTGGTTAGGGGAGCAGAGAAGGTTATTGGGGTCTCCCTACCTTCTGTCCAAGACCTCTTTCAGAGTCGATGCCTCCAGAAGACACGGTACATCAGTAAAGACCCCTCACACCCTCTCCATGAACTGTTTGTTCTTCTGCCATCAGGCAAACGTTAGAGGAGCATCAAAACTAAAACCACAAGGCTACTAAACAGCTTCCTCCCACAGGCAGTCAGACTGCTAAATAGCTGCTCTACCTGACTCTGCTTTGGACACTTTTAACTTGCACTGGACACTTATAACTTGTTTTTAACTGACATGTGGCTGTGTGTTTTTACTATTTATTGTTATGTTTATTATTTAGTGTCGTGTTTGTTATGTTATGATTGCACTGCTCCTGGGAAACGCTGTCTCATTCTGCCCTGCAGAGCTGATGTATGGTTAGAATGACAATAAAGTTTTTGAATCTTGAATAGGTAGTGGCAACATAAGGCTACAGAAAATGGAATCTGTTAGGAAAGGGAGATGGGGTGGGCAGATAGGTGCATATAGGGAATAGGGCCTGTTGAGAGGTGGATGGGTAGGAATTTGGACGAGTGCACTACTCCAACTGAAGACTGTGAACAACATCCAAGTAACTCGAGTGTGGACGCTTGCGTAAAGCTAAGATTGTGTGCAAATTCAGGTGTAATTCAAAACTTTCTCTGAAGTCTCTGGGACTTTGTAATTACCGAGGGCGTTTCTGGATATTCATATTTAAAAGTTCAAAGTAGATCTATTATCAAAGTATGTATATGTTTTCTTGTAGGCACTTACAGGAACTGCTATGTGTGCTTGGTGCTGTGTGTGACTGTAGGTGCTGTGTTTTGCACCTTTACCCAGTAGTAGTGCTTTCTTGGTTGGCGGTATTCATGTATGGTTGAAAAACAATTCAACTTGAATTGAAAATAAGGAAATACAATAGAATTTATGAAAATTATATTGCCTTTGTTCATTCATTAATATCAGCCTCCACAATGGCAATTATTCCAGTTTAAAATTCTCATAGGTAGCCTCTGTAACCCAAACTCCTCCACCATGTTTGTGCCCCTCCTTGTACTGGTTCTCTGTGCATCCCTGGTTTCAACCATTGGACCAGTGATGGCCATAGTTTACAAATGGGCATCCTTCAAAAGGAGAAGGCACAAGAGATTCTGCAGATGCTGCGTATCTAGAGCAACACACACAAAATGCTGGAGGAACTCAGCAGGTCAAGTAGTGTCTATGGAGAAGACTAACCAGTCATTGTTTCAGGCTGGGACCCTTCGTCAGGACTCAAGTACCTTGATACCTGTGCCATCGTCTTCCCTCATTAACAACAGTCAACTTGTGTATATTAACCCAAATGCAGACACCTATAAATTGCATCGGGTGTCCCCTGAATTTGCATATTGCCCAGTCTTTGGCTGATAATTTTGAGGCAGTGGGCTTACAAATACTAGTCTTGCCCCATTCTTGAAGGCCAAGTTATCTCCAGTGAAAAACAATTCTTTGCAAACCAATTTAATTGAACAAATCTCCCTGTTTGTGTTGATTCAAAGATTGTTTGGTTCCTCCCCTGTTGTGATGGAAAATAACTGGTTCTTTGAGTCTCAACAATAGAGGTCTGGACACGCACAGTTTTAATAATAAGGAATTTATTTACAAGGGGAAGTCAGGTCAGCTGTACAATGCACAGGAAGCGGTGTGGGGACAGGATACAGTTACACAAACAAAGAACAAGGGAAAAGCACTACGACAGCTATCCCCCTTGACCTTGGATAGCCCCGGCTCCCTTACCAGGACAAACGATAGACCTTCCCAAACATAAATCAATGCACTTACCTTCAATGATGTGGTCTGTAAGCAAGACTGAGTCAGGCACATGTCTCACCTTTTATAGCATGGGGCTGGACTAGATAATCCAATTAAGGTGACCAGTAATTTAGCTGTGCATTGATTAGTTGGGAGGGACCAAATGTTGATTGGCATGTGGTGTGTCCTCCGACCAGCCAGGTGGCAGTGCGTCTGTCACGTGGCCGGTATCTCTGGATATATCCCCTCAACTCCATGGATAAAACATTGATTTTAGCTGACCTTGTTATATATTAAAATGAGCTTATTACAGAGGTCTGAACTATTTTTAAAAAATATGCAAGCTGCATTTGCACAATTTCCACTATGATTGAATTCTCCAAATTGATAGTTCTTTGCCTTGTTAATTTTTGAAGCATATATATGGTAAATGTGAGATTGCCAGGCTCACTGTAATACTTAGTCAACCTTTATCTTGATGGCATCTCCACGTCATTGAATGTGCCAGTGGTGTAACCTGTGATTGGGGAAGTGATAACAGGTACCTATCAAATTATCATATGTTCAGTACAAACATGAGAAAATCTGCAGCTGCCAGAAATCCAAAGACACACATGCAAAATGCTGGAGAAACTCAGCAGGCTGGGCAGCATCTGTGGAAAAAGTGTAAGCCGTCGGTGTTTCGGGCCGAGACCCTTCATCAGGCCTGGAAAAAAAGATGAGAAGTCAGAGCAAAAAGGTTGTGGGGACGGGAGGAAGAGGTACAAGTTGACAGGTGAAACCAGGAGAGGGGGAGGGGGTGAAGTAAAGAGCTGGGAAGTTGATTGGTGAAGGGCTGGAGAAGGAGAGAGTCTGATAGGAGAGGGTAGAAGACCACAGAAGAAGTCAACGTCAAGTTGGAGGCTACCAGTCCATGGACACCTCTACTGCTGCGTTGAGGCCATTCCCAGATTGGGGGAGCAAAACCTTATATTCCGTCTGGGTAGCCCCCAAACTGATGTCATGAATATTGATTTTTCAAACTGGTAATTGCCCCCTCTCCTTCACCATTCTCTCATTCCCTTTCTTTCATGATCTTCTACCCTCTTATATCAGATTCTCCCTCCTCCAGCCCTTTATCTCTTTCACCAATCAACTTCCCAGCTCTTTACTTCATCCCTCCTCCCTCCCAGTTTCACCTATCACTTACCACTTTGTACTTCTTCCTCCCCTCCCACCACCTTCTCATATTTTTTCTCCAGTTCTGCTATAGGGTCTCAGCCTAAAACGTCAACTGTTTACTCTTTTCCATAGGTGCTGCCATTTTGTGTGTGTTCCTATCATATGTTTAGGTTGTATCATTGAAGTCAGTAGCATAACTGGACATATTTATAAAAGGAAACATGATTGGACAGTGCCAATGCGGACTTACAAAAGGAAAATAATGATTGGGCACTGCTAACACAGACTTTGAAAGGAAAATCTTAACTGAGCAGTGCCAATTATGATTGGGTGGAGCTGATATTGATGTGAAGGGAAAATTGTACATACGTTATAAATATTGCAAGAGATTTAGAAGGCTGATTTCTCTTTCCTAGCAGGAGGTAGCAAATGGATTATTTGATGTATTTAAAGTGGAGATGAATAAGTATTTGTTAGACGGAAATATTAAGATAAATGGAGCAATAGAGAGGAGTTGAGGCCCATATAATTTAGCTATGATTTACAGTATATTAAATAGTGGGGCAGGCTTGAAGAGCAAGATAGTCTGCTGCTGCTTCTATTTTCCTGTGATCATGTGAATTATAGAGAACCATGAATGTGGTGAAGTTTGATTTTCAAAAAAGATTCCAGACTGGAGGTTATTACAGAAAATTGGGAGTTCGTGGTATTGACAGTAATAGATTAGTAGATGATTCCTTTAAGTTGTCATAGCTGCAGGAGGTAATGGGGTAAGCTCCCACTACCTATTAAATGCTCCCAATGGCGTGCGCCTCAAATAGCCTCTGACAACCAAGTCCAGCTCCTGGCCTTCATGTGTGGCTTAGCTACTAAGCCTGGCAGAGCTGCTTCTACTGACAAGAGGAGGGCAAAGATGGGTTACTGGCCCCTTAAAACTAATCACTTCGGGCAGATGGGGCTCATCAACTATGGTTGGCAGCTCATCTAGGAGAAGGACAACTCTGATCTCAGAACACCGCTGCCTTGTGTCTAATCCCACTCATGGGGAAGGCTTTGGGAGCAAACTCCGAGGGAAAAATCCGGAGCTGGAGTCCCTAAGGCAGTCCTACATTGAGTTCAATGCTGACTGGCAACTCCTGCGATGCTGCTGGTACCAGACTGTATGGGTTTCTGCCGTTCCTTTGGGTTCATCAGATGTGTGGAGAGAGAGAGCTTGCTACATGGGCAACAGCTTGTTCTCCATATCGTACTATCCAGGGCTGCGTATTTAGACAGCTAAGACGCAATATCACTGATCAACTTTGACTGACGGAGGCCTCAGACTCAGATTGGTAGATATTGAGGATTATTTAATGGACAGAGAATAGGATTAAAATTAACTATTAAATTCAGGTTTGTTATCAATTGCTTGCTTGCTGTGAAATTTGTTGTGGTAGCAAAACAGCACAAAAATATAAAATGACTATAAATTACAAATGCTTTAGAGCTAAGAGTGTAAACTGAATGTGATGGTTTAGATCAGGGGTTCCCAATCTTTTCTATGCCAGGGTTAAATACAATTAATAAGGAGTTTGTGGACCCCAGGTTGGGAGCCTCAGCTTTAGTCAATGGTCAAGAACATGGCAAAGTAGAGAGGTATAAAGTTGCACTCTTTGGTACGAAAGAAATAACAGAAGTATGGATTCTCAGATGTCCTTATTAACAGTTGGGAGAAAACTACCTTGCAAGCTGACAAAGTAAATTTATTATCCTGAAGTTGTTATCAGAATATGCTACCAGATACAGCCTTGAGATTCATTTTCTTGCAGGCATTTATGGGAAGATGAAGAAATCTAATAGAATTTATGAAAAAATATACATAAAGACTAATCAACAACTAAAATGCAAAAGAAGACAAATTGTGCAAATACAATTTGTTGCTGTTGCTTTGTATGGCAATGTGTAGCCTGGGAGGGGCAGACGTGATCTGTCCATTCACAAGCTAGGGGCTAGATCAATCTTCATCTGACATCTCGTCCACAGACATTCTGTCATGTGTACCCCTGAGTTGTCATCACCTGATGGAGTCCTTGAAGCACGCAAGCCTCCACATGGTATGAATGTGTTGAACCAGGTTGTGGAGACGCAAATACAATGACAACAAATAATAAATAATGAGTAAATAAGTTGAGAAAATGAACTGTAGAATTCGTGTAGATGAGTTTTGATGTTGTTGAATCAGTTCGGAACTGAGGTAAGTGAGGTTATCCACACTGGTTCTGGAACCTAATGGTTGTAGGACTATAACCATTACTGAACCTATTGGTGTGGGACCAAAGGCTCCTGCATCTCCTGCCCAATGGTAGTAGCAAGAAAAGAGCTTTGTCTGGATGATGGGGATCCGAGTAAAGCAAACAATTACAAAATCAAATTTTGTGTCACCCTTTATTACCCAAAGATTAAAAGACTAAAGGAACAAAGAACTGAGTATATATGTAACACACACAAAATGCTGGTGGAATGCAGCAGGTCCTGACGAAGGGTCTCGGCCCGAAATGTCGACTGTACTTCTTTCTATAGATGCTACCAGGCCTGATGCATTCCACCAGCCTTTTGTGTGTGTTGCTTGAATTTCTAGCATCTGCAGATTTCCTCGTGTTTGTGAAGTATATATGTAATTACTTTAGGTGATGGTTAGACTGTATACATACACTGTAATCTGCTTTGCTCTCTTTTCCTAGAAATGAACTATAGGTAAATGAAGTTCAGAGTTTCACTGGGCTGATTTAGGGTCTAAAGAGATTGTTCTGAGAGAACAGATAGTCTAAACTAGAACTGAGTTCTACTGAGTTTAGGAGAGTGAGAGGGTGATTTGATAATATAGTTTGAGTGTGTACATGCTGGGAAGATGTTCAAACAATTGGAGATTTGGGGTCAACTGTTTGGGAATGAACTGGGGAGAAATGTGGTGAATTTTCGCAATTTTTTATCTCCAAGGGGCTGTGGAGACCCACGAGGTAAGTCAATGCTGTAAATCTGGAATATAACCAGGAAATGCTGGGAGCACTCAGCAGGCCAGACAGCATTTCTAGAATAAGAAACAGTTGATGTTTCAGGTTCAGGAATCCGCCTATTTTCATAAGACATGATGTCTAATCCATGCAGCATACTCTAAAACCTCTACATCAGTGAAGGATGTGGAGGTTTTAGAAAGACTGCAGAGGAGAGTGTGCTGCCTAGATTAGAGAGCATGTCTTATGAGAATAGGTTGAGCAAGTTGGGGCTTTTCTCTTTGGAGTGAAAAAGAATGAGAGGTGATTTAATAGTGGCGTACAGGATGACACAAGGCATAGATTAAGAGACTTTTTCCCAGAGTGGATATGGCTAATAGGAGGGGGCATAATTTTAAGGTGATTGGAGGAAAGTATGGGGGGGGGGATGGTATGTCAGAAGTACTCTGACAGTGAGTGGTGGGTGTTTGGTAGAGCCAGGGGTGGTGGTAGAGGCCGACACATTAGGGTCATTTAAGAAACTCTTAGTTAGGCATATGAATGAGAGGAAAATGGAGGGCTATGTAGGAGAGAAGGGTTAGATTGATCTTACAGTAGGTTAAAAGGTTGGAACAACAACTTAGGCTGGAGGGTCTGTGCTGTTCTTATATTCTGCGTTTGACCTGACATGCCAGTAAACAGTAGAGAATGAGGGGAGTGGGTGATCTATGACCTGAACTCTAACCTTATGTCAACTGGTCTCACCCTATCAGAGATATTCTCTTCGTTTCACCCTCACAAGTTTAAAGCAAACTTGTTTAATCTTGCTCCCAGTTCTGATGGAAGTCCAAGACTTAAAATGGCAAATCTGTTTCTCCTTCCATAGACACTGCCTGAACAGCTGAGCGCTTCCAGAATTTTCTGTTTTTAAAAAATTTAAGTCAATGAGCATCTTCATGCAGGAAGTTTGTAGATTTTTGGAAATGAGCTGAATCTAGCTCAGGAGGTGAAGTAAAAGTTCAGATGTAATCTTATAATTGAATATAGAATAAGTGCCAAGGGTCAAATGGTGTACTCCCGTTCCTATTCAATGATTTTCATGATAGATGTAAATCTGTGTGAGAAATTAATTTAAAAACTCTGTGAACTATTTCAATCATCTGTTTTGTTTATGCAAAAGTGTTCAACTTGTTTAAAGTTTCATTCAAATTTCATAAAAAGAGAAATGGTAGCAGCCAGAGTGGTAGTACATGGTTGTCTCTCTGACTGGAGGCCTGGTACGAGTGGAATGCCACAGGGATCACTGCTGGGTCAGCTGTTGTATGTCACCTACACCAGTGATCCAGATGATAACGCGGTAAGCTGGTTCAGCAAGTGGACGGTGGGGAAGGTTTCAAAGCTTGCAGTGGGATCTGGACCAGCTGGGGGGAAAAAAGGGGTGAAAAATAGCAGGTGGAATTTAATACAGACAAATGTGAGGTGTTGTATGTTAGGAGAACAAACCAGGGTAGGACTTCCATGGTGAGCTGTAGGGCACTGAGGACTGCGGTAGAACAGAGGGATCTGGGAATACAGATCAATAATTCCTTGAAAATGGTGTCAATGATAGACAAGGTCATAAAGAAAGCTTCCATAAATGGAAGTGTTGCGTACAGGAGTTTGGGTGTTACAGGTGTGTTGAAGTTGTATAAAACAGTGGGTGAGGCCTAATTTGGATGGTGTTCCCTCTGAGGTGTGCACGTGCGCGCGCACACACGTCTTTTTATACTAGTGCACCAAAGGTTATCACTCTCTACCTCATTGGTATGTTAAGGAAATTTCAGGATCGTACAAGATCACATTTCCTTTTCCAGCTTCTGAGGCGGACAGTGTTAACAACGTGGAGTTTGCGATGATTTGTCCACAGATTTTAGAACTGGCTTATTTCTGCTTTTTTTATTAAAGAAATTGTTGATTCACTATGTTGAATTGCAAAGAAACAGGGTGTGAAGTGCAAAACAATTGCTAGTTCATTTAAAGCAGTATGGTTTAATGAAACAGTAGAAACTGCTACATCGAGAGCTCATGAAGTCAGGAATGTGCAGCTACAAGAAATATTTCTGTACAATATAGAACTGAGGAACAGTAAGGAGAAAGAGACCCTAATGGGTGTTGTCTACAGGCCACCAAACAGTAGCATGGATATTGGGTGCAAGTTGAATCGGGAGTTAACTTTGGCATGTGGCAAAGGTAATGTCGCAGTAGTTATGGGGGATTTCAACATGCAGGTGAACTGGGAGAATCAGGTTGGTGCTGGACCCCAGGATAGGGAGTTTGTAGAGTGCCTAAGGGATGCATTCTTGGAACAGGGACCAGGGACAAGGCTATTCTGGATTTAGTGTTATGTAATGAACAGGATTTGATAAGCGATCTTGAAGTAAAGGAGCCATTAGGAGGTAGTGACCATAATATGATGTTTTTATCTGCAATTTGAGAAGGATAAGGGCAGATTGGAGGTGTCAGTGTTGCAGTTGAACAAAGGAGACTATGGAGCCATGAGGGAGGAGCTGGCCAAAGTTAACTGGACGGATATCCTAGCAAAAAAGACAGTGGAACAGCAATGGCAGGTATTCTTGGGAATAATGCACAAGGTGCAAAATCAGTTCATCCCCCGGAGAAGGAAAGATTCAAAGGGGGGAAAGGGGCCACGGTGGTTGACAAAGGAAGTCAGAGATTGCATAGCATTAAAAGAAAGGAAGTATGTCAGAGCTAAGGTAAGTGGAAGGACAGATGATTGGGAAATCTTTAAGGAACAACAGAACTTAACTAAAAAGGCAATACGGGGAGAAAAAATGAGGTATGAACGCAAGCTAGCCAGGAATATAAAGGAGGATAGCAAAAGCTTTTTTAGGTATATGCAGAGAAAGAAGATAGTTAAGAACAATGCTGGGCCCTTGAAGAATGAATTGGGTGAAATTATTATGGGAAACAGAGAAATGGCAGAAGAATTTAATAAGTACTTTAGATCTGTCTTCACTAGGGAAGACACAAGCAATCTCCCAGATGTATGGATGGGCCAAGGACATAGGGTAATAGAGGAAATGAAACAGATTGACATTAGGAAGGAAACGGTGATGAGTAGACTGATGGGACTGAAGGCTGACAAATCCCCAGGTCCAGATGGTCTGCATCCTAGGGTACTAAAGGAGGTGGCTCTGGAAATTGCGGATGCATTGGTAATCATTTTCCAATGTTCCTTAGATTCAGGATCAGTTCCTGAGGATTGGGGAATGGCTAATGTTATCCCACTTTTTAAGAAAGGAGGGAGGGAGAAAACCATTGTCCTGTCAGCCTAACATCAGTAGTGGGGAAGATGCTAGAGTCCATTATTAAAGATGAAATAGTGGCATATCTAGATAGCAGTGATAGGATTGGGCCGAGCCAGCATGGATTTACCAAGGACAAATCATGCTTGACTAATCTATTGGAGTTTTTCGAGGATGTAACCAGGAAGTTAGACAGGGGAGATCCAGTGGATGTAGTGTACCTCGATTTTCAGAAGGCATTTGATAAAGTCCCACATAGGAGATTGGTGGGTAAAATCAAAGCTCATGGCATTGGGGGGAAGATATTGACATGGATAGAAAACTGGTTGGCAGATAGAAAGCAAAGGGTAGCGGTGAATGGGTGTTTCTCGGAATGGCAGGTGGTGACTAGTGGGGTGCCACAGGGCTCGGTATTGGGACCACAACTGTTTACGATTTACATCAACGATTTAGATGAAGGCATTGAGAATAACATCAGCAAGTCTGCTGATGATACTAAGCTGGGTAGCAGTGTGACAGATGATGAGGATGTTAAGAGAATTCAGGGTGACTTGGATAGGCTGAGTGAGTGGGCAGATACTTGGCAGATGACGTTTAATGTGAATAAGTGTGAGGTTATCCACTTTGGGAGTAAGAACAGGAAGGCAGATTATTATCTGAACTGTGTAGAGTTAGGTAATACAAAGAGATCTAGGAGTCCTTGTTCATCAGTCACTGAAGGTGAATGAGCAAGTGCAGCAGGCAGTGAAGAAGGCTAATGGAATGTTGGCCTTTATTACAAAGGGAATTGAGTACAAGAGCAAGGAAATCCTTTTGCATTTGTACAGGGCCCTGGTGAGACCACACCTGGAGTATTGTGTACAGTTTTGGTCTCCAGGGTTAAGGAAGGACATCCTGGCTATAGAGGAAGTGCAGCGTAGATTCACGAGGTTAATTCCTGGGATGTGCGGATTGTCTTACGCAGAGAGGTTAGAGAGACTGGGCTTGTACACGCTGGAATTAAGGAGATTGAGAGGGGATCTGATTGCAACAGGTAAGATTATTAAGAGATTGGACAAGATAGAGGCAGGAAATATGTTCCAGATGCTGGGAGAGTCCAGTACCAGAGGGCATGGTTTGAGAGTAAGGGGTAGGTCATTTAGGACAGAGTTAAGGAAAAACTTCTTTTCCCAGAGAGTTGTGGGGGTCTGGAATGCACTGCCTTGGAAGGCAGTGGAGGCCAATTCTCTGGATGCTTTCAAGAAGGAGCTAGATAAGTATCTTATGGATAGGGGAATCAAGGGATATGGGGACAAGGCAGGAATCGGGTATTGATAGTAGATGATCAGCCATGATCTCAGAATGGCAGTGTAGGCTCGAATGGGCGAATGGTCTACTTCTGCACCTATTGTCTATAATACAGAAACTGGTGTTACCTACGTGTATTGGTGTGATGCAAAACTTGCTGAAGAATATACAAGTGGGAAGAAGTGGAGAGATATTTGGAAACTTGACTTTTTAAAACATCACTTGGCAAGCAAATCACATATGGACAGTATAGAAAAGCTCTGGTGAGAAAACCCTTGATTACCTGCTATGTAATTTTTGTGAGAGTGCATACGAACAAGAGTTAAAATGGTCAAACCCAGAGGACAGTGATTTGACAGTGTTTTGCTAGCTGTTAAAATGAATGCCTCTATATATAAGATTCAGTGTTGTTGTCGCAGGGCAAAAAATTACGCAGCACAATATTCTTGTGCACACTGGTCATTTCAAGTTAGAGGGAACTCTTTCCCTAAGTAAGTGTAACTGGTGTTGATGATCTAGAGGCTGGCTACCTGAGTGGGTCTACAGATAATGGTGAACCTCTGAAAGGATCCACCCCAGAGGGTTCAGGAGGATACCTTACTGGAGTATTTACAGGGGAAGTGATTTTTTTTTTGGAATTTTGGTGGATTGAATTGTATGGTGAGTTGAGAAGAGGACCAGATTAGCCATGGTCATATTGAATGGGGCAGACCTCCACCCTGCTTCTTAGCTGGGGTCAAAGCAGCACGGAGAACACGCTGGAGGAACTCAGCAGGTTGGGCAGCATCAATGGAAACGAACAGTCAACATTTCGGGCCGAGACCCTTCGTCAGGACTGGCTTCCCGAGTGGGTCGACAGATAATGGTGAACCTCTGAAAGGCTCCACCCCAGTCCTGAAGAAGGGTGTCGGCCCGAAATGTCGACTGTTCATTTCTACGGATGCTGCCTGAACTGCTGAGTTCCTCCAGCGTGTTGTGTGTGTTACTCCTCCTGATTCCATTGTGTCCTTATGTCTACATTTACTGAGGTCAAGTTGAGTTAGAAATGAAATAAATTCTAAATCCTTGGGCTTGAATTGGACTCTCCAGGCTGGGTCAGTGCTTTGCTGTGTTTAAAACACTACTCATGTTTATTTTTTGTTATTTAGAGAAACAACATGGCAATGGGCCCTCTGGGCCAAAGAGCCTGTCTTGCCTAATTAAACATGCGACCAATTAACCTATAACCTGCACACTATTGGATGTGGAAGGAAACCGGAATGCCTAGAGAAGGTACAAAATGCTGGAGGAACTCAGCAGGTCAGGCAGCATTATGGAAAAGAATACGCAGTTGACGTTTCGGGCTGAGACCCTTCTTCAGGACTTACTTGCAGATGGTAGTGGAATGAACCCAGAGCTATAATAAAGTTGTGCTAATCGCCATGCTGCCGTGCCTTTGCAGGTGTTTCTGAATGAGAATCAGAATCAGGTTTAGTGCCACTGGTATAGGTCATGAGATCTGTTGTTTTGTGGCAGCAGGCCAGGACAGAAAATGCTTTTCCTTGCCTGAAGTCCATGTCCAATGTGTCTGAGATGGGATTTCCTACATATCAGCATTCACAGCAATGGCTGGGTTTAGTCACCAACCATTATTGGTCTAGTCTGGCTTGTCTGGGTGTGGACTTCTGAAGCTTTTGAGTGGGATTTTAATTTTATGCCCAGGCAGGCTGTTACGCTGGTCAAAATACGTTTAGTATAAATCTTGCTCGTTGCCAGCATTATCATCTCCAACTTTAACCGCATTATATTTAACGTCTTTTTTTTTGGAAGATTAGCTAGTAATTTAGGATCCCTGGGAAATGTTAGCTAATTTAGAAATTATCCCCCAAATGTTTAAATTTTCCTTTGGCTAGCAAATCCACAAGTGTTGTGAGAAAAAAATCGCCTTGTTCATGCCAAACCTTGCTGACTCTCAGAATCCAATCATTCCCTTGTGCAACACAGCCTCTTTTCAGCATATGGAGGCATTCTGTAGACTCCCAGTAAGGTAATGTTTTAGCCTTTATTGCTATGCTTACAGGTTATTTGGAACTATTCCCACTCTTCTGTCCTTCTTGGCAATAAAGGCATTTTGTGCAGAAAAGAGAGTATGTGTGGCTTCTCCAGGCAGGTTCAATGTGTAATTTAATGGGACTCCTGTGGAGTGCATCACGTCGCTTCAGCCGGCCGGTGGTGACGGCCACGGGTTCGAATCCGGCCGGCTCCTTGCACGCCTTCCATCCGTGCCGGGTTGAGCGTCGAGCTAAAGAACAGATAAAAATGCTAAGGATACGACCAAAAAAAATGCCGCCCGATGCGCCACGACGAAGAACGTGTCGCTCGCTTTAAGTTTGCTCTACTTGGGGCCGCCATGGTCTGCTGGAGCGGAAA